>NC_037688.1:69168565-69202018 GCF_003255815.1 Theropithecus gelada
CTTTTTTTTTTTTTTTTTTTTTTTTTTTGAGATGGAGTTTCGCTCTGTCCCCCAGGCTGGAGTGCAGTGGCCGGATCTCAGCTCACTGCAAGCTCTGCCTCCCGGGTTCACGCCATTCTCCTGCCTCAGCCTCCCGAGTAGCTGGGACTACAGGCGCCCGCCACCACGCCCGGCTAGTTTTTTGTATTTTTTAGTAGAGACAGGGTTTCACCGGGTTAGCCAGGATGGTCTCGATCTCCTGACCTCGTGATCCGCCCATCTCAGCCTCCCAAAGTGCTGGGATTACAGGCTTGAGCCACTGCGCCCGGCAATACAGGCCACTCTTTAAGTACAAGGGTGTAGAGCAATGGTTTCCAAGCTTGGATGTATATTATAATCACTTGGAAAGTTTTTTAAATATCAGAATGCCCAAACTACACTAAGATTAGTTAACTTAGAATCTCTGGGTGGCACCCAGGAATCAGTTTTTCTTTGTTTGTTTGTTTGTTTTTTGTTTTTTTTGAAACAGAGTCTTGCTCTGTCACCCAGGCTGGAGTACAATGGCACAATCTCAGCATACTGCAACCTCTGCCTCCTGGTTTCAAGTGATTCTCCTGTCTCAGCCTCCTGAGTAGCTGGGATTACAAGCACCCACCACCATGCCAGGGTAACTTTTGTGTTTTTAGTAGAGTCAGGGTTTCGCTGTGTTGATCAGGCTGGTCTCAAACTCCTGACCTCAAGTGATTCACCCACCTCGGCCTCCCAAAGTGCTGGGATTACAGGCATGAGCCACCGTGCCCAGCCTACAATCCATTTTTAAATATCCAGTGCCCTTGCACATAGCATCATGATTGTTGAATGAATAAGTGAATGAAACTGAGTCATTGCAACCCCAGCATTTAACCATGCAACTGACCAATAGGAGTCATTTAACAAGAGTTCCTAAAATAAATGAATGAAGGAGTAAATGCCAAACAAAACATTAAAAAAGTAGTTATTCATGGCTGGGATATGTCAAGAGGCTACTCTAGAATATAATTCACTTTGCCCCTTGAAAGCAGCCATGCCCAATTACCTACAAATACTTCCCAAAGTGAAGGTTAACATCGTACTCACTGTTGGTAAGGTATCAGGAAATTAATTGCTCTGTTTCTCAAGACCTTTTCTGTGCAATAATAATTTAAAAAAAAAAAAAACTCCATCCACCATAGCAATGATCTATTATTACTAATGATAACAGGTGTCTTAAATGCCTTTTCTCATTGAGACATGAATGGTTCATTATCATAACAGGCTACTATCAATATCCAATTTTTAGTGGGATGTTGAGATCAAACATAATGTGAAGGATAGCGGGGGCACACAAAGGGAACAGGGGCTTCCCGGATGCTACTCATTAGAAGAAATTTGCCAGAGGGGCAGAGGTTGACAAGCGTTAAATAAGAAGTAGAGAGCTTCTTGGAGATGCAGAATATTGCGTGACTGAAAGAAGTATAAAATATCAGTGTAGAGGAGATAAAAATCTCTTTTTCCAAAACCTTTTTCATGAAGTGAAATGAGCTCAATCAAGCCGTTGTATCTGAACTCGGTTTCTGTATCTGTTGAGAATCAAAGAAAGCCTAAATTTATTAGGCTACAGAAGTCCTTTTGTATAAAAGCTATAGAGTTGTCGTGGGGAAGTCACCGAAAAAATGGAAAAAAATGGGTTAGTGTTGTGTCTGGCATGTGCCTGGAGGTCAAGATGATTCAATTCTGCTATTTCTTCCTTAAAGGTCTCTTTAGCTCCCAATTTCTGTGAACTTGTGATAATAAAGGTGGATCAGGTATAATGGGTATCTAAGTACTGCATAAGTTAGAACTCTGCACTCTTTTCCCTACACTTCCTGTTGCAATGCATACTGGGAGTTATAACTTATGAGCGGATGCAAGAGCAACTTCAAAACGTGGCTGGGATGACTCAAGACAGAGTCTTAGCCGGGCGCGGTGGTTCACGCCTGGAATCCCAGCACTTTGGGAGGTCGAGGCGGGCAGATCACTTGAGGTCAGGAGTTCGAGACCAGCCTGGCCAACATGGTGAACCCCATCTCTACTAAAAATACAAAAATTAGCCTGGCGTGGTGGCGGGTGCCTGTAATTTCAGCTACTCGGGAGGCTGAGGCAGGAGAATCGCTTGAACCTGGGAGATGGAGGTTGCAGTGGGCCGAGACCATGCCATTGTACTCCAGCCTGAGCAACAAGAGAGAAACTCCATCTCAAAAAAAATAAATAAATAAATAAATAAATAAATAAATAAATAAGACAAAGGCCCCACGTGTTCAGGGAATGAGCACATTTATTTTGGGGCATTGCAGACTCGGCATCTTAGTTTTAGCTGGAAATGGTGAGATGGGATCAATATTTCCTCTAATTTTGTTTCTCGGGGATGCCATATTATAGTTCAGAAGACGCAGTATGTAGCATCCATCCTACTAACAATACAGCCAGTAAAATATTCCCCTGAACTTTGTGATTTCCACCACATGCAAGGAGCTGTTGTGCTCTGAAAAATGTTCTGCTACCCTAACGCTTTTCCGCTCTTAGCTTCCATGACCTGATGCATTTGAGGAATATCACATACTCACTCTGTCTCCTGAGAATTTCACAACGGAAATTGACATATTAATGCAATGAGGGTCCTACAGCAGAGAAACACAATTAACACGCAAGTCCTTTAATATGAAAGAATGCTTTACAGTCCAACAAACGAGTGTTCTGCGGAGCATGTTTTAAGAAACATTGGTTTACAGCTTTATTTTTATTTTTATTTTTTGGTTTCCCTATCAAGTTTTCAGTTCTCGTGCATTTCTATGAGTATATTAATAAGAAACAGAGCTGCGGAGGGCAATTTGTTTTAAGTCCATCCAACAGTCTGGTGGATTTAGCCTTTCTTCTCCATAGCAGGTGAGTCTGGCAGGTTTCCAATCATAGAATCCTTCTTCTGCCTCCATCGTCAGGTTGCTAGATAAAAAAGATAAGACACCCAGTTGAAATGGAATTTCATATAAGGAATGAATCTTTTTTTTTTTTTTTTTGAGATAGAGTCTTACTCTGTCACCGAGGCTGGAATGCAGTGGCATGATCTTGGCTCACGGTAACCTCAGCCTCCCGGGTTCAAGAGATTCTCCAGCCTCAGCTTCCCGAGTAGCTGGGACGACAGGTGCCTGCCACCACGACCATCTAATTTTTGTGTTTTTAGTACAGATGGGGTTTCACCGTGTTGGCTAGGTTGGTCTCAAACTCTTGGCCTCAGGTGATCTGCCTGCCTCGGCCTCCCAAAGTGCTGGGATTACAGGCGTGAGCCACCGTGCCCAGCCAGGGATGAATCATTTTTAGTCAATACTTATACTGCATTTTTGTTTACTAAATCAGGCCACCCTATCATTAGGGTGGATATGCATTCCAAAGCTGGCCAGTCATAGAACCCAATTTCTCTGATTCATAATACCTGTTTCAGGGGTTTCTGCCCTAACCAAGCTAGGTTAATCAGACAATTTCCCCTGCAATTCTTGATTAGGTGCTAGGAGGAGAAAGGATTTACTTTTCATGTCACAAAGCTGTAAGACTGTTAGTCAGTGACTGAGGACAACCACCTTCCCCTCAATGTGGAGAAAAGTTGTCTCTGGAAGGTGAGGACGAGGCCATCACCTACAGAGAAGCAAACCAGGAGTTAAAAAGAGACAGAGCTCTCACAGTCTCAATGATGTCCCTGGATCCACTCCTGCCGAAAACTAGTCCTATCTTTAATTTGCCAGCTATACCAGCCAATACAGCTGTCTTTTCCTTTTTTTTTTTCTTAAGCTAATTTGAATTGCAACCAATATGGAAACATTATCTGGCACCTCTTTTCTGCTGTCACATTCCTACACACAATTTAACACTTATTTACCATCTACTCTATTCCAGGGCTTGTGCAAGCAATTCCCCTAGTCCATCACCTGGCACGTAGGGGCACTCACGTCACTACCTTGACCTGAATGGCACCGCAGACTCATGGAGCCAGCACTTCCTCTAGGGACTGTTCCACCCTCAGCTCCCCACATCTCACCATTCTGAAGTCTGGATCTGAGCAGAGTCCTGAAGGATCAGCACGCTTTGGCACAAACCCCAAGTAAAAGTAGAGGAAGTGATTTTGCTGTCAACCCTCTCCCTCCTGATAGCTATCAAAGGAACATGTAGAGGTTCCTGCCCACAGCTTGTTTCTCACTTAGAATGCTTCACAGTGGAGTAGCTCTCTGACAGCAGCACGAGAATTAAGTTATGGGAGTCTCTCCGGGGTATTGTAATGGATGTGGGGCCAAGTCTTCCTAGTTGGAGATGCTGCAAGTTATGTAAGAAATGCAGAGTGCCTTGTGGGAGGAGGCTACTGATTCTCTCAAAGACAGTCACTGGAAAAAACCAAACCCTTCTAATATTCTGGGACTAATAACCGTCAAAGGCTTCATTGAGTGCACATTTCTGTCCCTAGTGTACATGTGATATTCAAAAAGGTGTTAAAGCCATGTGTGGCGGTCCATGCTTTTAATCCCAGCACTTTGGAGGCTGACTGAGACGGGTGGATCACCTGAGGTCAGGAGTTTGAGACCAACCTGGCCAACATGGTGAAAACCCACCTCTATGAAAAATACAAAAATCAGCCAGGCGTGGTGTTGGGCGCCTGTAATCCCAGCTACTTGGGAGGCTGAGGCAGGAGAGTCGCTTGAACCCTGGAGGTTAAGCTTGCAGTGAGCCGAGATTGTGCCACTGCACTCCAACCTGGGCGACAGAGAGAGATGCTGTCTCAGAAAAAAAAAAAAAGTTGTTAAGAATAAATAACACGGAAGCAATGTTTTTGTTCCGGGACTGACATGGCACTGACATAGCCTCTTCTCTCTTTTCTTTTTTGCCTTTTTTTTTTTTTTCTAATATAGTGCATTTGAACAGATCTCTTTTTTCATGTATCTTATGAACCAACTGTTGTGAATTACCTGTGAGCTATTTTTGCGGATCAGGATTAGAAGTTTTTCACCTCTGTATCCCTAGAACCTACCATGGAACCTGGAGCAATAGTATCTGTAGAGCAATAAATTCTTTAAAACAGTTAACAATTTCTCAAATCTCTGTTCCTGTGTTGGAAGTCCGTTGGAGGTGTCTGACCTCATACGTGTATATAGTGTGGAAAACTATTGTTTCTTGGTATTCATTCCCCTCTCCCTTCTTTCTACCATCCCTGAATTTTTATAGAAGATTCTTCAGGTGCTGATACCAATATTTAGCTGCATGATTAGAACATGTGATCCTGCTCAGCCAATCAGCAGCTGCCACCCTCCTGGCTATGGTGATAGGTTCAGGGGTGACCACATGACTTATGCCAGCCCAATTACAGTGAATCTCAGGTGAGAATCTCCAGGTGGGAATTCTGGACCGTAGAAGCTCTTTTCTTCTGGATGCTGTGTTGGGTAGATACTAAACCTTAGACTCCTGTACACAGTTTGCTAGTGAGAGAAGCTATCCCGAGGACACAGCTAAGAGATTTCCAGAAAAACAGAGCTGCAAAACTGCTACCCGAATGCTATTTTCAATCACTGGAGCAAATCACTTCTGACATTCTCCCTAATTCTGGACTTCTCTGTTGCACAAGTCAATGAATTCTCTCTCTTGTTTATTTTAAGGCAAGTCTGTTTATCTTTTCATTACTTGGAACATGAAATCTTGACTGACGCACAGAGCTCCTCTTTCTTCCCCATTAACTTTTTCCTGAGAGAGCTACTGCTGAAAATCAAGTCAGTCTTTCCAACTGATGTGATTGACTTTCGCTGAAGGTGCAGTCTGCCTTTTCATCTTCTAGGAATATCCCCTACCTTTTCTGTAATCCATCCTGTCAGCATTTATTGAACACCCACTCTGTTCTAAGCCCTGAGTCAGATGCTCTGAGACATCCCAATAATAACAAAGATCATGTCTGTAAGGTGCTGGAAATATAGTACAATGGAATGAGCTCTGAGCCATAGCTTAAGAAGTCCATGCTTAGCTGGATGTGGTGGCTCATGCCTGTAATCCCAACATTTTGGGAGGCCGAGATGGGAGGCTTGCTTGAGACGAAGAGTTTAAAACCAGCCTGAGAAACACAGAGAGACCGTGATTCTAGAAAAAAATATATATATATAAAATTAGCCAGGCATGGTGTCACATGCCTATAATCCTAGCTACTTGGGAGACTGAGCTGGGAGGATGACCTGAGCCCAGGAGTTTGAGGCTGCAATGAGCTATGATTATGCCACCGCACTCCATTCTGGGTATTCTGGGTGACAAAGTGAGAATGTCTCTGGAAAAAAAAAAACAAAACTAAAAACAGAAAAAATAAAAAAAAATCCATGCTTGCTTTGACCCCAGTTTGCTGTGTGATCTTGGGCTGATCACTACCCCTCTCTGGGCTTTAGTTTCACATCTACAAAATGAGGGCAGTGGTTGACAGTTCTCTAGAATCCTTTCTAGCACTCACATCCCACATCTCTGTGTGCTAATAATTTAAATAAACTCGATACTGTATCTGGTCAAAATAGATATTTTCAGGCTTATTTATGTCACCAATATTTGTTAAGAGTTTACTATATTCTAGGAGCTAGAGAGAAAGTAGTCAACAAAACAGAACAACACCTACTTTCTTGGAGCTTACATTGTGGTGGGAAAGGCAGATAATAATTATCTTTGTAAACTATACAATCGGTCTTCATTATTCCCAGACTCTGTATTTGTGAATTTGCTTACTTGCTAAAATTTATTTGTAACCTCTGAATCAATACTCACGGCACTTTCACGGTCACTCACAGACATGTACAGAGCCCTGAAAAATTTTAATCAGATGATGAAAACATTTCTAGCTTAGGGAAAACAGGGCAACATTCTGCCATATTGTTTCAGCTCTCATGTGATAAACAAATACCTTTTTTTGCAGTCTATTTAGTGCCATATTTGTCACATTTGTGTGCTTTTTCTTGGTGACTTTGCTGTTTAAAATTGTTCCCCAAGTAAGCTGTGAAAGTGCTACCTCGTGTTCCAAAGGCTGTGACATGCCTGAAGAAGGACATACGTGTGTTGGATAAGTGTTGCTCAGGAATGTGTTATTGTACTTGTGACTGTGAGCTCAGTGTTACTGAATCAACGTATGTTACATAAGATGCCCTTAAACACAAATACACAAAAAACAAGGTGGTGCAGCACAGCAACATGGCACAAGTATACATATGTAACAAACCTGCACGTTATGCACATGTATCCTACAACTTAAAGTATAATAATAATAAATAAATTAAAAAAAAAAAAACAAAAAAAACAAGGTGATGCATTGATTGATTGATGAAAATGTTGTGGTGTGGTCAGAGGCTCGCAGGAACCCAACCGTGTATTTCTCTTAGGAGCCATGGCTCAGAATTGACTACTTGGGAGTTGGTGGTGACTTTACTGAAAATAACAAGAAGTGACTATGTACAATGTCACTTTCTTGTTATTGATAAGTAAGCCTGAAACTATCTATGTTTACCAGGCACAGCGTCAAGCTTACCTACATTATTTGCACACAGAGACGTGGGATGCGAATGCTAGAAAGGATTTTGGAGAATTGTCAACCACTGCCCTCATTTTGTGGATAGGAAGCTAAAACCCAGAGAGAGATAGTGATTAGCCCAAGATCACACAGCGAACTGGGGGCAAAGCAAGCATGGATATGGTAAGAGTTGTAGAAAAATGCAAAGCAGGGAAGCAGAAAAGGAAGTTTATATTTTATTATTTTCAACTTTTAGTTTAATTTTATTTTGCTTTTGAGACAGTCTCACTGTGTCGCTCAGGCCAGAGTGCAGTGGCACAGTTATAGCTCACTGCAACCTTCAATTACTAACATCAGGTGATCGGAAGCCTGTAGTTTAAAAGCATGTCAGAAAAGTGTGTCCATGCAGAGGAGAGGACAAAAATGAAAACCCTGTGGTGGGAGCGTGCTTTTCATGTTTGAGGAGCTGCCTGAGGCTGCGGTGGCTGGAGAGGAGTGAGCCAGGGGGACGGTGGGAGAAGATGAGATTGATGAGATGGTGAATCTTGAATGACAGACCTGCACAGTCACATTCATTTCCTTCCTGGGTAGAGGTTGCTGGGAGTTTGAGAGGCTCTTTCTTGTTGCAAAAGTCCTTGAACTTGAGCAGTAAATTATCCTCAAAGTTCCATTAGTGCACCTTGGCGTGGTTCTCTCCTCGGACACCCTGTGCCATGTTCCTCCTGAGAAGTGGCTATAAATAACCTGAGATTCTGCTGCCATCAGGGAAACAGTGCCTGGAGTTGTCTCCCGGACACATTAATAACCACCCTTTTCTTGCCCCTAAATTAATCTTGTTATGAGGCAGCTTTGCCACGGGTGTCTTCTAATTATCATTTAATCCCAGCACTCAAATGTCCTGTTATTCACCAGGCTGAGCTTCTCCTTAGTGGCCTCAAAGGGACATTGGGTTTGGTTGAAATTCCAGGCAAATACATTTTCCAGACACATCCATCGCATGGGAATTTGCAGATTGTATTTTTGGTCTAATTATCTGAATTCATCTTTATGATGGATCCGTGATGATATGTAATTTGGTCAAATTTTGTACAAAATGTCAGATTCAAAGAGCATGCAAGAGATTTGAATTCAAGTTTTTCCACCTCCTTAGGGGAGAGGAAGGAAGAGGGAATTGACACTTGTTGAAGAATATTCTGTTTATTCACTTATTCTTCATTCATTATTTCAATATTTATTCAACACTTATTACGTGCCAGGCACTGTTTTAAGTGCTTGGAATAGACTAGAGAACCACATGTTACACTCCCAAGAAAGTTACTGTCACCCCTCAGTATTGGAGGGGATTGATTCCAGGACCCCAGGGGATATCAAAATCCACAAATGCTCTAGTCCTTTATATAAAATGGCGTTGTCTTTGCATGTAAACTATGCATATTCCATATACTTTAAATCATCTCTAGATTACTTATAAAACCTAATACAATGTAAATGCTGTGCAATTCTTTTTATACTGTATTTAAAAAATTTGTATTGTTTTTTGTTGTTATATTATTGTTTTTATTTTTTATTTTTCAGAATATTTTTGATCTGTGATTGGTTGAATCTGAGGAGGGAGAACCCAGAGATACAAAGGGCTGATTGTTTATTCATCAGTTAAGTGAAAAGTAGAATGATACACGAGTTAAGGCATGGGACTCTGGAGTCAGACTGTGTTCAAATTCCAACCAACCCTGGCGCCTACTAGTTGTACGACCTTGGGCAAGTTATTTAACTTTCCTGTGCCTCCGTTTCATCTGTTAAATGAGAAATAATAAAAATACCCGAGTCGTCACTTATTTAGCAGAGTGACTTAATATGGAACATGTTTGGTACAAAACTGATTGATGGTGTTTGGCGAGTGAAATAAATAAACACACATCCTGGAGGAGGAATTCAGGGAGATTTAAAGGGTGGAATAGGAAATTGGCTTTATCTGGTTAAGCTAAGTGGTTTGCATAGCTCATCTCATCTATATCTGTATAATCTCAAGTTCGATCAAATTTTCTCTCTTTTGCTTTTCCTAACAAGTGAGGAAACTGAGAACCAGGAGTGTAAGCTTGTTTGCCACCGAGCATGTAGAGTAAGATCTGAGTAGCAGAGTGAGGAACTGAACGTAGATAAAATTTGATTCCCCAAAGTCCTACCTCCCCAGGCCAAACTGCACTGTGGGGCTGAGAGCTGGATAGTTATTTTACCTGTAAATACAAAATACCTGTCCCCTTCCCTCCACCTAAGTAACACTGGACAAAGGGCTACAGGAAGAGAACTAGGGAGTATCAGTCTGTCTAACAGGTAGCCTTAAAGCTCGGTGGGGCCAATACTTACATTATGCTCCACCGTGACAAATGACCACAATATGTTTGCTTGCACTTCGGGTGGAGTGGGGAACTTACTACCTCCTCAGGCAGTCCATCTTCTTTGCAGACCTCTGGGCTTGTCTGAAATGCCTGTTGTGAAAGTTCTCTCTCTCTTGCTCATTTTTCAACCGATTCGATTCCTTGTTCATTCACAATTGTTTCTTCTCATGTAACCCTCATGTATCCTTTGTTTTCCTGGTATTAAAGGAACTACTAAATGTTCTCAGATTTAGGTGGAAGAATGTGTTCTCTTTCCTCTTTTTTTGGAAAGCTCTGAGGGTGGTTATACCATCTTTATTCATTATCAAAACACACCTCTATATGGAAGTCAGGATTAATGTTTGTAAGCCCAGAAAAAAATTTTGTGTTCACAATACAGAAAAAATGTGTGTTCATGATATAGTTTTGTACAGGTAGATGATTTTAGGGATAATAATAGTTAAAATCTATGAAGTGTTTATGATAACCAAGCACTGTACTAACAGTCTATGTAGGTTATTAGCTCACTTAATTCTCCCGACAACCCTAAAGACTTTGATTAGCTCTGATTAGTAGATGTGGAAATTAGGGCTGAGATAAGTCAAGTTCCTCATGTAATAACATGTTCTAAGTGGTAGAGCCATCTTTTTGAACCCATGCTATCTGACTCCACTGCCCCCTTTCTTAACCATAAGACCACAGCTTTCCCGGCTCATAAAAGTTTTAATGATGTGCTATAAAAATACTGTATGGACTCTAAATGGCTACATTACTGTTAGCAAGGCTAATAGTTTGTTTCTGTGCCTAGTGACATTCTTGGCATATGATGAATACTCCATAAACATTGAATGAATGAATGAATGAATGAATGAATGAATGCAGGGATGGATGGATAGATGGATGAATAGGTGAGTAACCTCATACATAGGACTGGTACAGCCTCCTCTGAGGCTTTTAAATTTTGATTTTGAAAAAAAAGTTGCCAGAGAGTGGTGGCTCACGCCTGTAATCCCAGCAATTTTGGAGGCTGAGGCAGGCAGATTATGAGGTCAGGAGTTCCAGACCAGCCTGACCAACATGGTGAAACCCCATCTCTACTAAAAATACAAAAATTAGCCTGGCGTGGCAGCACATGCCTGTAATCCCAGCTACTCAGGAGGCTGAAGCAGGAGAATCACTTGAATCCGGGAGGCAGAGGTTGCCATGAGCAGAGATTGCGCCATTGCACTCCAGGCTGGGCGACAGAGCGAGATTCCAACTCAAAAAAAGAAAAAAGTCAATTTCCCTTATTAACCTTCAAAAGTAATATTGCATATCCAAGCCTAAGTTGTTGGAATAGGAATTTTGCAAACACCGTTGGTAACAGTAGCCTTGACTTTGGGAAACTGGGAGCAGCTTTTGGATTCCAGAAGCCTGTAATGACTCTCCTTCCCCACCATCTGCATCAACGTAACCTTGGTAATTCCCAGATCTTCTCTTAGGTGCAACCTGGGGCATTAAGAAAACAAATGTGAGGGCTCTAGTGTCAAAGAGTTTTACTGCTATTTATTTTTCATACATTTATTATAAATGGGGTACTTTAAGGAGCCAATGAGCTGTGAATCATTTACATACTCTCAGAGCTCATTCATTTTTTCATTGGCCCAGCTATGGAATGAGTGTGCAGGGGGGACATTAATTTTGCTAGAAGCAATGGCAGAGTGCATGCTGCTTCATCCTCCAGACTATTACATCTTGTAGGACCTGATGATTCAGAGGTGGGAGGTCTGGGGAGAGGTGCAGCTGGAATTTGGAACCAGTGTGCGTGTAACTACTCAAAGTTATCAATGTCCCCAGGGATAGCAGTGATGGTGTCAAGGTAAGGTCAGGAGTACAAGCATTTTAAGTGGCTGTATTCATAGGTCACCAATGCCATTTAAAGAGTTTACTTGGAACAGTCGCACCATGAGCTGAAGACGTCCCCCAAAGGAGGCTTCTAGAAGGAGGAAGATACAGTATTTTAAAGTTAGGGAGTGTTCAGGTCCCAGCTCCAGTGCTTACTTTCTTGATTTTTAAAATTCCACATCAGTGAGGGTATCAGAATCTGTTCACAGAATCTGGCTGAGGTAAAGTGGTTTAATGAAAACAATACGCTTCTTCAGAATTAGTCAGAGTGGCGTTCAGATATTGGCTCCGCCATTTGCCAGCTGTGAGTCCTTAGGCATAATTTTTTTTTTTTTTACTTTCCTGAGCCTCAGTTTCCTCATCTATAAAATGGTAATGGGCGTATCTAACCATTCAGGGCTGTTTGAGGACTAAAGCAATAATGCATGGAAAGCTTCTGGCATGGACATGTTTTTCAAGGTTGTGTTTCATGCTTTCCTTTAGTTCCCCTTATAGGTTACCAATGCATAATGATAAATCCTCTTGTTGTCGTTCTGAGACAGGGTCTCACTCTGGTGCCCAGGGTGGAGTGCAGTGGCATGATCTCAGCTCACTGGGCTCTGCCTCCTGGGTTCAAACAATCCTCCCACCTCAGCCTCCTGAGTAGCTGGGATCACAACTGCACACCACCATGCCTGGCTAATTTTGGTATTTTTTGATGGGGTCTCGCCATGTCACCCAGGCTGGCCTTGAACTCCTCAACTCGAGTGATCCACCCGCATTGGCCTCCTAAAGTGTTGGGATTACAGGCTTCAGCCACTTAGCCTGGCCGATAAATCCTGGTCTTAGTTAATACTAATTTTATACCAGATATCTGGTGTTTGAAGTTAATAGAAGGTCCAACTCAAGTTGCCTTGAACGCCAAAAGGGATTTATTGATTTGGGTAAATGAGTATTCCACAACGAGATATGGCCTCAAATGGGATTTGATCCAAGGCACAAGGATGTTTCCCATCTCTTCTCTCCACCTTCTTCTTTTCTTCCTCACTGTGAGAGCAACGCCCCTCATGATTCAAAATGGCTGCCAGGAGCTTGCAGGGGTCCTTTGTATTTCCCACATCTTCTTTTAGGTGCAACCTGGGGCATTAAGAAAACAAATGGGCTGGGCACCGTGGATCACGTCTGTAATCCCAGCACTTTGGGAAGCCAAGGTGGGTGGATCACCTGTGGTCACGAGTTCGAGACCAGCCTGACCAACATGATGAAACCACGTCTCTGCTAAAAATACAAAAATTAGCTAGGTTTGGTGGCACATGCCTATAATCCCAGCTACTCGGGAGGCTGAGACAGGAGAATTGCTTGAACCTGGGAAGCAGAGGTTGCAGTGAGACAAGACTGAGCCACGGCACTCTAGCCTCTGTCTAAAAAAAAAAAAAAAAAAGAAAAAGAGAAACAGAAACAAAAAAGAAAACAAATGTGAGAGCTCTTGTGTCACAGAGATTTTGCTGTGATTTTTTTCATTAATTTATAACAGAGTATTTATAGCAAAAATAAATACGGACTCATAGCATATAAGTCCTCTGTTTCCTTATTCCCATGCTGTTCCCTGTAGTTATCTCAGGTGGGCATGAAATATATATATATATATTTTAAATCTCTAGCAAATAGATCTCCTATCTCATTGGCTCACATTGTATCAGGTTTGAACCAATCAGAATGGCTTCCTGGAGTATGTGGCTTGGTTTAAGCCAATCAGAGCCCACCCCTGGAGGTGAGGAAGAGACTCTGTGTGTAAGAGGCAGAAGATGCCCAGCCAAACCCTGTGCTTTTATTACCATGAGGAAAAAGGAATAGATGCTAGTTAATTTTTTTTTATAGCTTTTACTTTCCCCCCAAAATAGAGTAAGCATATTCTCCCAGAACACTCATAGTTGTGGTCTTGTGCTATTTTAGAGGACCTGGCGCATGCTAGATTTTAATAGGATTTTATTTGTAATCCTTTACAGCCATGACTGGTTTATTTTGGGTCATAATGAGATGAGGATCATCATTTGGTTTGGATTCTGATGTTTCTGGGCCTCCCCAGTTGGAAGATTTTATGCAGCCCCTGTAATAGTGGAAAATATGCTCAATTGTAAGGAGTTAATTGGCGCTAACTAAAGCACAGTGAACAATTTGGTGGTGATTCACAGGGAAAAGATGGTTAAGGTTTAACAATGAAGCCACAAGAAATTTTCTTTAGAATTCAGTTACATGATTTTTTTTTTTTTTTTTTAAATAGCAGCTCAGTTATTCAAAATCATTGTGCCTGGCTCACAAGCCAGGAAATGCTCAAATGAAAGCATGTGTTTCGGTTCTGGAGTTCCAATGTAATCTTTTCTCTCTGCTAGGGTAGTGGCATTTTAGACCTGGTGAGCACTTAGGCTTTAAGTCACATGGACGCAAGATCGAATCCCTGCTCTACCTTTTTGGTAGGCGGGCCTCTGTTCTCTCACCTGTAAAATGGAAGTGGTTAGTGGTAGCTACTGCAGAGAATTGTGGTAAAACTTAACACAGATCATGTAAAGCACAGTGCCTAGCATAGAGTGAGATAGAGTGTTCAATAGTAGTTGCTAATATTGGAACCGGTAATAGAAGATGGTGGGAAAATATGTGTCATCTTAGTCGAGGAATCTACCCTCTTGGTGCCTCACTTTCTCCACTTATAGAATGGGGAAATGAATAGTCGTACTTTATGGAGTTGCTGGGAAGAGCAAGTGAATGAAAACACATCGTTCAATGCTTGGCACATAGCAGGTGTTCAGAAAGCAGGTTGTGGCCCAGTGGTTCTCAATCAGGGGTGATTTTGTCCCCCAGGGGTCATTTGGCAATGTCTGGAGACATTTTTTGTTGTCACAAAGGATGGAGGGTGCCACTGGCATCTAGATTGTAGAGGCCAGCAATGTGGCTCAATATCCCGCAGTGCACAGAACGGATCCCCACAACAAAGGATTATCTGGTCCAATAGATCAATAGCGCCTGAGGTTGAGAAGCTCTGCTATAGTCAACAGCCTGAACATGGTCATCTTTTGCTCCTTTTGTGGCTTTTGTAACTTCTGCTTCCCACAGAGAATTGCTCCCTTGGGACAGAGGCCAATTATTAGAAGTGAAGAGAGCTAGCCTGGCCTTGTGAAGTGGTTCTGGCTGTTCTCACTTAAAAAAAAAAAAAAAAAAAAAAAAGTTTAAAAATAAGGCTTAAAATAACCTCATTATTCTAAAGCACCCCAGGTTCCACCACCCCCTGAGCCGGTCTTTTCAAAGCCAACCTGGGTTTAAATAGCAGCTTCATCTGTTGTGACCTTGAGCAAGTTGTTACTGTTTTTACTGTTTTTATCCTCACTTTACTCAACTGTGAAATGGTGACATTAATACATTTACCCCCAGGGTTGTTGCAGGGATGAAATGAGTTAAGGTAACAAAAGCACTTGCCACAAAGCCCGACGCCATAGAAGGTGCACGATGACCACTGCCATGTCTTGGTGGTTGCTGCCCCTGAAATGGCATTGTGACACCTGTCCTTCCCACCTGGGTGGAAGCTTAAAAATACAAACAGAACATAGGCAGGAAGGCATTTCCCCCAAAGTCAAAGTAACTCATACATGGAAGGATGTTGTTAATATGAATCTGTGGGATGATGAGGAACCGCCGGGGAGACTCCCTCTGATGAGGATTTCATGAATTTCAGGAGTGCAACTCCAGCTCCCTGCAGAGCCTAAGCTCCTCGCTCTTGGTTTCTCTGCAGAGAGGAACACCAGACCTCTCATTCTGGAGAAGCCTGCAGCTTATTTTCTGACTACTTCACTTATTCCACCACAACCGATTTTCTATTTTCTAGCAGAGAAAACACAAAGCAGAAACAAAATGCATCCCCAACTCCACCAATTGTATTTCTCTTTTGCCTGGTCGTTTAGGAAAACAGAGTGGAGCCCCTTGGTGTCTATGTCTGTGCACAACAATTGTGTCTGCATGCTCTGTGTGGGGAGTAACGATTGTATGCATGTGGTATGTTTCTAAGTACTTACGTACATGAATAGATGTCAGTACATGTGCCAGTTACATATCCATCTCTTTGTAAGGGCTTGTGTCCTATGTCTTTATATGTATGTGTATCTCAGGATTTATATGCAAGCCCATATTTGTGTGCTTTGTAACTTACATGTAAGATATATGTATGTGAATATATCATTCATGTACTCATTCATGTACTTATAACCATTCATGTACTCATGTACTTATAATCATAAATATAACATGTGTCGGGATGCATATGAATACTCATACATGTGCTTATAGGCAGGTGTGCATGTGAATATTTGTGCATGTGCTGAAGGTTGTGAATATAAGTTTGTGTTGGTGCTTATGTGTATTTTAGTGAATAGCATAAATGGCTGTGCATCTGGGACATTTGTGCGTGTAGGAGTGTATGTGTGCATGTGTATGTCTGTGTGTAAGAAAGAAGAGCAAAGATCTTCAGTAGATTTTTATCTTTGTGCCTATCACTTCTTTTTTTTTTTTTTTTTTTTTGTGAGACGGAGTCTCGCACTGTCACCCAGACTGGAGTGCAGAGGCGCAATCTTGGCTCACTGCAACCTCCGCCTCCCAGGTTCAAGCGATTCTCCTTGACTCAGTCTCCCAAGTAGCTGGGATTACAGGCACCCTCCACCATGCCGGGGTAATTTTTTGTATTTTTAGTAGAGATGGGGTTTCACTATGTTGGCCAGGCTGGTCTTGAACTCTGCACCTTGTGATCTGTCCACCTTGGCCTCCCAAAGTGCTGGGATTACAAGTGTGAGCCATGGCACCTGGCCTGTGCCCATCACTTCTTGAAGAAGAATGTGTTCTTCCCACAAATCAACTTGGGAAAGAAGCAGGGACAGAGATATGTCCACGGAGAGGGAAAAATTGTATTAGTCACTTTTTCCTCCTCCCTTCGCAGTGAATACTTACTAACATTTTAAAAACTGAGTATGCATTAAAAATGTGGTGGGGAAGCTATTTTTAAAAGCTTCCTCGTGTATCTGACTTTCTCAGGAAGACCTGGAGTTGAAGGGTCCAGACTTTCACCCACAGAATCTTGCTTCGTTTACATTTCAACAAACTGCACATCCGAGAGAACGTGCTGGAAATCCCCGGCTTAGCTGTGTGTTTGCTGACCTATGGTTAAGAGTTATCACTTGGACGGTTTTTAAAATGATGATGAGGACATTTTGCTGGTGCCGGAAAGGGAAGTCAGTGGACTCAATTCCGTTATTTTAGAAAGTTCAAATGGTAGAAGGTTTGAGCTGGCGAAGCACTTACGCATCATCTAGTTTAACTTTCTTTCTGCATGGATGAGTAAAACTGAGTGGGAGAGTTTCTAGGGGCTGGAGATAGGGCCGTGAACAAAATGAACAAGGTCTTCGTGGAGCTTAAACTATAGAGAGGGAGATGTGAATGCCTCATCTCTCATCCCATCTGGCCCAGCCACACTGCTTTCTTTCCATTGTTCCAACCTCTCTCCTGCCTCGGGGGCTTTGCACTTGCTGTTGTTCCCTCTTCCTAAAATATTCTAGATCTTCCTGGGGTCCTTCCTTTTCATCATTGAGTTCTCAGCTCTAATATATATATATATATATATATATTTTTTTTTTTGAGATGGAGTCTCACTCTGTCGCTGAGGCTGGAGTGCAGTGGCGCGATCTCAGCTCACTGCAACCTCCAACTACTGGGTTCAACTGATTCTCCTGCCTCAGCCTCCCAAGTAGCTGGGATTACAGGCACCTGCGACCACGCCCAGCTAATTTTTTGTATTTTTAGTAGACACAGGGTTTCACCATGTTGGCCAGGCTAGTCTTGAACTCCTGACCTCAAGTGATCGACCCACCTCGGCCTCCCAAAGAGCTGGGATTACAGGTGTGAGCCACCGCACCTGGTGGTCTCAGCTCTAATATTAACACTTCCTTGTATACACAATCTAAAATACTCCCCATCACTCCAACCTCTGCCACTGTCTTCACATGGCCCTTTGTCGTGTGTGTCTTTATCTGTGATGACACACTTCATCATGTGTGTCTTTCTCTGTGATGCTGCCATAAGCCAAGGGACACCTGGAGCCACCAGAAGCTGGAGGAGGCAAGAATTCTGCCCTTGAGCCTTAAGAGGGAGCGTGGCCCTGCTGATGCCTTGGTTTCTGACTTCTGGCCTCCAGAACCGTGAGATAATATATTTTCACTGTCGTAAGCCACTGAGCTTATAGTCATTTGTCACAGCAGTCCCAGAAAACTATACCATGAAATGATGGCCTAGGTGCAAGGGGTTGAGGACTCACCACGCACCAGGCACTGAACTTTCACAACCATCTTGACATGGAATCATCAGGAAGCTCCTATAGGACAGATAACATCATGTTACAAGGATATTCACTGGGTTCAGGGTCCAAATTCCAATATGATCTTACCTCACTCTTTACCTTAGTCATGTTAGCAAAGACCCTCTTTTCAAATGAGGACATTTTCTGAGGTCCTGGGTGGACATGAATTTGAGGGGCAACATTAGATCCAGTATACCGCATGAATGAAACGTCCTGCCGTCATGTCGAATATCCTTTTGTCCTTTATTCTGTGAGTTTATTATCCTCTCTGAGTGACTGATCTGCTGACATGGATGAGTTGCCATGAATCATACTCACTCTTTTGAGGACTCTCCCTTTTCAACAAGGGTTTAGTTCATCGGTGATTCAACCCTCCACAACCTTGTGAAGGAGATTCTGTCCCCAAAACCCCACCTCTGAGTGTGTTCATAGAAATGACACAGTGTTTAGAATCAGATATTTCATGGGTTTTAACTGTGTGCTCTTTTCTTAGAAGAGGCATTTAAATGTTGAGGTTCTCAATTCCTTGCACTCTAAAATGGAGATTCTGATAATAAATTCCGGCTGACCACACAAGACTGTAAAGAGGACCAAATGCTTCGTAAATGGTTTGTAGACTGCAACAAAACTTTGTAAACTGTTAAGGCTGGGTTCGGGCAAAGGCGGGGGTGCACATTTTGTGGGGCTATATGTGGATTTCTTGGCTCTCACACAGTTTTTAAATATCTTAATTTAAAATTCTTTAGGCTGGGTTCCCATTCTCCAACTCATCATGTACTACATTACTCTGTTTTTCTCATTCACCTTTTTGCTTGGATTCCGGAGCCACTACTGTTTATGGCCCCTGGAGACGAAACTGTCATGTCTGGGACCAATAACCTTTACTCTTTGATCGTCATCACCAGAGCCTGCACCCAACAGCATGAAGTGGCTCCTGCTTCCGCTTCAGCCAGGAGGGGAAACACAGATGCAAAGTTACAATACAGAAAAATAACACACAGCTTGTTGCCACTGAGTTCCCCATTGATTTTGCTTCCCAAAGATTCCTGAGGAATCTGGACACCTGGGTAGAAGGTCTGTTGAGAAGCCACAAGTGACTGATGCCAGTGAATACGGGGCTACTGTCCTCCTTTGGTCAGCCTGCATTTTCGTGGTCGGGGATGAAAGCCACAGTGTTGGAAAGAGACTGCAAATGAGATGGCGAGAACCTGGAAAGAGCAGAAGATAGTGAGGAAATACACTTTAACAAAAATGGGGATAGCAGTAATAATAATAAATATTAATAATCACCTACTTGAACCAGGCACTGTGATTTACACTTTACATGCAATTTGCTCACTTAATGCTCACTATGGGAGCATCATTACCCTAAATTTAGGGATGAGGAATGTCTTACTTTGGATTCCCCAAACTTAGGTTCTGAAGAAAATCCTAAGATAAGGATTCAAGTCAGGTATTTTAGAGACGATCCCAGGAAAAATCAGTAGGGGAGTGGAGAATGAGACAGTAAAGAGGAGACAGAAATAAAGCGTATATTTTGAAACTCATTGCAGTTGAGGGCACCTGAAGCTTAATTCCACTGGGAAAATTTCTGAGAAACAGTGTAGGCCCTTAACCTTGGAGCTATCCCTGTGATGGGAAAGGGAGTTGGGGTATTTATATACCAACTCCCGATAGTCCTTGGCTGAGGGCTGCACTTCTAGCCTGCCAAATGGGTGGACAAACTGCTTTGGTGCCAAAGAAAGTCCTCAGGCATTGAATTTGGAGTTGCAAGTTAGGTTGGTCTGCATTGAAGTTATAAGACTGAGGGAGCATGAGGGAGCACCAAGAATGGTCTGCTATAGGAGGTTCACGTGTGTGACTGTGTGTACGCACGTATGCCCATGCATATATCTGTGTATATATATACATAGTGTGTATAAATATACACTGGACACTGAGTTGAAAGGATTTAAGCACTGGATTGAAAGTAAGACTGTTGCTGTTGGAGTCTTTGTCATGAAGGCAGACATATGCAAGTGTATGTTCATCACAGTATTCTATTCATAATAACAAAGACATGGAATACACCTAAAACATCTATCAATAGTGGACTGGATAAAGAAAATATGGTACATATACACCATGGAATACTATGCAGCCATAAAAAAGAGTAGGATCATGTTCTTTGCAGCAACATGGATGAAGCTGGTGGCCATTATCCTGAGCGAATTAACAAAAGAACTGAAAACCAAACATGGCATGTTCTCATTTATAAGTGCCTAAACACTGAGTACACACATGGACACAAAGAAGGGAATGATAGACACCAGGGCCATCTTGAGGGTGGAAGGTCGGTGGAGCATGAGGATTCAAAAACCATCTATTGGGTTCTATGCTTATTAACTGGGTGACAAAATTATCTGTACATGAAGCCCCTGTGATATGTGATTTACCCATGTAGATTGCACGTGTACTCCTTGAACCTAAAATGAAAGTCAGAAGGTCAAATCAAACCAAATCAGGATTTTATTCAAAATAACGGCAAAAAGTATTAGATTAAAAGCCCTTAAATTTCCAGTGAGACTTATCACATGACATGCTAACGTGAATAGAATGCATTGGTTAGGGCCAAGCATGGTGGTTCACACCTGTAATCCCAGAACTTTGGGAGGGCCAAAGCAGGAGGCTTGCTTGAGGCCAGGAGTTCAAGACCAGCTTGGACAACACAGTGAGATCCTGTCTTTATATATATATATATAAAATTTAGCCAGGCGTTGTGGTACATGCCTGTGGTCCCCACTACTCAGGAGGCTGAGGTAAGAGGATCTCTTGAGCTTGGGAAGTCAAGGCTACAGCGAGCTGTGATCATGCCACTGCACTCCAGCCTGGGTGCCAGAGTGAGACTCTTATTTCAAAAAAATAGAAAAATAATGCATTTGTTGCTGGACCTTATCCTCACTAGATAATCTCTTCTGACCCTCACCATGATGCCGAAGACCCTCACAGAACATTGGGACTCATGTTCAGAACAGGCTCCTCAAGTGATCACCTTCTAATCGTCAAAGTTCTGGCTTTGCAATGAACTCATTGAAGGCATTCTGTTTCTCAATGTGAATCTACATCCTTTTCTTATCATCTCTTTACGTATTTCTCAACCAATAGTGTATCTTTTTAATCCAAAAAAGATTGTGTTATTAAAGTTTTGTGTGGAGCTGTGATTGCCATTCTTGGAACTGAAGATGCAATCAGGGGAGAGAATTGATGCCTCATAATTCAATGAATAGATGTGCTTCTGTGGTAATTTCTTCAGTAATTACTTGTGTAAACTATGTGTTTCTGTAATTGAAATGCTACAGTGTGGGGCAATTTATCAAAATCCATAATTTATTATAGCTTTTCATCTTGTTTCTTGGTTTCTCTGCTTGTCCTCATTAGAATGTTGTCTCCTCACCACCACTTCGGTCCATCATAACCATTTAGACTAGGAAGCAAAAACATACATTGCCTTTGGAAAAAAAGATTCTGATGAACTTAGTTGAAAGTTTAAAATCCATTTTCCAAAGGACACAATTGTTATTTTTCTTTGCTGTATGTATTTTATGACAAGCTCTAAGATGTGATTTATGAAATGGCTTTGAAGAGATTGTCTACCTCAAGTGTTTGGATAATAATGCCATTTTTCTTTTACTGTTACCAAGTATTCTGTGTGTCTCATATTTATAAAAGCCTGAGAAAGGAGGCAGGGACTAGAATGTGTATTTTGCCAGCAGAGGACATGCAATTACAGAGCAATTTGAGAGAAAAGCTGTCTCCTGACCTGAGCTACTGCTTTGAGGCCATGGGATCACGACAGGGGATAGCTTTTTAGTCCCATTCCAAGCCCATGCTAAAGCTACCCCAGTAAACTGAGGAGCTATCCTTGGTTTTCATGACTGTTTCTAGTAGATCACAGATAACAAGCAAAGTAGTTTGTGGTGTTTGAGGATCCCTAAACTCAAAAACAATGGAAAGAAAGTTTAGAGAGACTTCAACAGTCTAATATATTTTTAAAACAAAATTTACTTATTTTATCATCATCAAAATTAAACACAGAAAAGATGAAAAAAGTAGAAAACACCATTTTTCTCCTCTGTCCAACAGATAATTTACTATTAATACAATATTTGACATAGTTTTTTCTAGTATTTTTTCTCTGAATAATTTTTACGTTACTTAATATTGTTTCATATTGCATAATTTTATAATTTCCCCATGGCACTCAAAATAATCAGAAACATAGGTTTAAAGTTTTCTTGAGGTTTCTGAGATATAATTTACATATGGTAAAATTCATCCTTTTTGGTGCATAGTTTTATGAATTTTGACAAATGTGGACCATAATTAAGATACAGAATAGTTCCACTGCCACCAAAAATTCCCACGTAAACCTTTGTGATTAACTCTCATCTTCATCCTCAGTGCATGGTAACCACAAATCTTTCTTCCGTTCCTCTAGGAATACATCAGTTAATGACTGCATAGTGCAACAATAAGTAGTTATACTGTAATTTTCCAAATCATTACACCCCTATAAAATATTTCATTTATTCTAATTTTTAAAAAATATGTTTTTCTTTTTCTTTTCCTTTTTCTTTTTTTCTTTTCTTTTTTGTTTTTTGAGGTGAAGTTTCATTCTTGTCACCTAGGCTGGAGTGCAATGGTATGATCTTGGCTCACTGCAACCTCCGCCTCCCAAGTTTAAGCGATTCTTCTGCCTCAGCCTTCTGAGTAGCTGGGATTACAGGCACCCACCACCATGCCAGGCTAATTTTTGTATTTTTAGTAGAGATGGAGTTTCACCATATTGGCCAGGCTGGTCTTCAATTCCTGACCTCAAGTGATTTGCCCCCACTAGGCCTCCCAAAGTGCTGGGATTACAGGCGTGAGCCACCGCACCTGGCCCTTAAATTTTCTTTTCTGGTATAAATTATACTGCATTAAACATTTTTGTGCATATATGTTTTCCAGGATTTTAGGTCATTACCTTATTATGGGATTCCAGAAGTGGAGATGGTATGGCAGAGTTATGAAACATATTAAGCTTGACTCAAGAACCAGACACCAAATTAAGATCCTTGATGCTGAAAGTCCAGAGAAACCAGTACAGGAGAAAGACTGGAATTTGGAGTTATACGACAACATTAGTGTTGGATCCCAGCATTTCTGATCATGCTGCTATTCTGTTTAGCCGTTAATACCTTCTCAATGACCCCAGAAAAGATGTAACTGTTTGACAGTTAAAATCTTTTATTGGCCGGGCACGTTGGCTCATGCCTGTAATCCATGCACTTTGGGAGGCCAAGGCGGGCGGATCACAAGGTCAGGAGATCTAGACCATCCTGGCCAACACAGTGAAACCCTGTCTCTACTAAAAATACAAAAAATTAGCTGGGCGCGGTGGTGGGCGCCTGTAGTCCCAGCTATTTCGGAGGCTGAGGCAGGAGAATGGCGTGAACCTGGGAGGCAGAGCTCACAGTGAGCCAAGATCGCGCCACTGCACTCCAGCCTGGGCGACAGAGTGAGACTCCGTCTCAAAAAAAAAAAAAAAAAAAAGGCTTTTATTATCTGACTATGCCTATTTCCACCCCCGATCTATAGCTGTAGCTATATCTACGGCATATTCTATGTGCCTTGTACTTGCACATGGTGCAAGCTTCTTTCATGGTTCCTGTCTTTGTACATTTTTGTTCTTCTTTCTGAAACACCTTCTTTCCCTTCCAGTGTCTTCTTCTTTGTTAGTCTTTTTAACCATTTTCCGCAATGCCGAGATGTGCTGGGTGTCCTTGCTTTGTGTGTTCACAGTTCTTTACGTTTATCTCTATGTTAGGGCTCATTCGTTTGTTCTTATACTCCACAATGATATATTGAGAGTCTACAATGTTCTGGGTACTATAGACATGGCAGCCAATGAGAGAGACAAAATTCCTGTCAAAGGAGAAATGCCATTCTCACTGGGGAGGAGAGGACGCTGCAGCAGACATCTAAATAATGAAAAGAAGTAGCCACAGGGATATGTAGAGGAAAAGTTATTTAGGCAGACAGAAAAACAAATGCAGGCCAGGTGCAGTGGCTCACGCCTGTAATCCCAACACTTTGGGAGGCCAAGGCAGGCGGATCACCTGAGGTCAGGAGTTTTAGACCAGCCTGGCCGACATGGTGAAACTCCATCTCTACTAAAAATACAAAAATTAGCCAGGTGTGGTTGCACACACATATAGTCCCAGCTACTTGGGAGGCTGAGACATGAGAATCACTTAAACCCAGAAGGTAGAGGTTGCAGTGAGCTGAGATCACACCGCTGCACGCCAGTTCAGGCAACAGAGCGAGACTCTGTCTCAAAAAAAAAAAAAATATATATATATATATATATATATATACACATACATATATATGTGAAATGGTGTGGATAAGAGACATACGCAGATAGAATACGCTAGAATGTGGGGCATTGTGTTGTAAATGGTAAAAAGAAATGGGATGGTGGTTGGAGGGAGATGTGGTATTAAGGGAAGTGTTCTTAAAAATGAGAGTTACTGTAGCATGCATATGCACTTACAGAAATAATCCACAAAGAAGGTAAAATTGATGCAGAAGAGATGGGGGACAATTGAAGCAGTGAAATCCTTCAATTTCATTGAATGCAAAGCAAGGGGCTTTGCATAAGTGGAGGGGTTGGCCTTAGATAGGCAGTCCAGCCAATGTAACCGGGAAGGTCAGAATTAGTCCCCACAGAGGCTTGTGTATTTGGTGGTGGGGGTGGGGTGATGAAGAGGTCCTTATACGAGAGGATGGTCATCAATTTTCTAAGGATTGGAGAAGTATTGGAGGTTGGGAGAGAAGACACCAAGTAGTCATGTTGGAAAAATAGAAAGGCAAACTTTCTAGGGCAACAGCGGAACTTTTAGCAGGACTGTGGTCATAAGGGTAAGGAGAGGTCAATAAACTTGGTGTATGTTTTCTCCAATCATTCTGAGCTGCCTAGGCTTCAGGCACAGAATAGGTGAAGTTCTGGGTTTAATCTAGATGTAGCTTGGCTGGGGAAACAAAATGGAGAGGAGATAAGAGCGTTAAAGGTGTCCCCAAGTAAGATGATAGAGTGCTTGACTCCGAATCTAAACTGTGAGGGGAAGAAAGTAAGAGCAGACAAGAGATGATGAGTAATGAGGTAGTCACGGGGGACCATGGATTAGATGTCTCATTGGTGGAGAAGAATTATCAGATGAAGGGGCTTCACCAGGGTGAGCTGGAAAAATAAGAGGGTGTAATTGGAGAATGAAATGTTTAGGTTTGAGATCTTGGGTCTGGTGCACTCAAAGTCCTACAGAGTAACGAGGTAAGTAAGGGGCTGAGGTGGGGCAGAAAACCAGACTTTTGGAGGTAAGGGGGAAAAGACCTGAGAAGCGAGGGGATTGGATGGATAATTTATGTGGATTTAGAGTCACGAGGATGGAAGACAGGAATAGCAGTGGACAGGAAGACAGCGATCCAGGTGCTGGAATCTTCAGGGAATCAAAGAGTGAGTGTCTGGCAGATCAGCAGGAGACTTTGAAAGAAGGATCTGTGGATGGTGAAGGTTTGGCATGGCCTTGAAAGAAACTGAAATTTTGGAAGCAGGAAGGAAAAGAAATGGTCAGGAGGCAGCCACATGAAGCAACAGGGACACTTTCCCAACTTTTGGCACATGAGGAAAAAACAATAATTGTTCTCAGAGGATAGTCACATTTTAGTTAGCATACACACACACACACACACACACACACACACACGTAGTATTATTTCATTATACTGGCAAGAAAACTGAGGCTTAGTGAGAGTAGGCAACCTGCCCACGGCCATGGGGCAGCATCTTGGATTCAAGCCCAGGTCAGTCTGAGTCTGGAACCTCTGCTCTGGTTTGGTGTGATTTGTGGCTCTGAACACCATGCTCCATTCAGTTTTGGCAAAGTTTACTTCCTCCAGCTGTGTTTCCTCGGCTCTTGGCCCTGTATCCCCCTCCTTCCAAGGTTATCACCTGAGGTTACCCGGAAGCTCTGGACATTTGCAGCCTGATCCAGGGTTGGGCTTGTCCCAGAATCTTTGAATTTGTTCTTGGGCGTTAACAACCTACACAGGGGATTCACCCTTGACTTCTCCTCCATCCCATATTCTATTCAAAGCAGGGATAAGTTGGTAATGACAGCTGGTTTTCGTTCTCTTCGTGCCGACAGGGAGATAATGAGTCAAATTGGCCCAGGTTATGAAATGAAGCCCTGGAAGGGAGTTATCAGTAGACTCCTTAGAGGGGAGAGCAGAAAAGGGGATTAAAATTCAAGTGGTAACTGCCGATTTGGTTGGCATTCAATCTCCTTAAGGTTTTCTTCTTCTTCGTGTCATCACTAAATGAGACAAAGCAGGCAGCTGGTAAATGGGAGAAAGGTAAGAAAGTGCTCGAGTACTGTGATAATTCATCTTTAATAGCTTTCATTTAGGCTCTGTGCCACACACTGAACATGAATTGTTCTAAATCCTAAAAATAATAATTTTCAGAGGTGAGTATTCCCTGCCCCCCACCATTTCACAGCTATACAATTTAGTTCCGGTGGGATTACCCATCTTACTTGAGATTGCTCATACATCTCTGACTCTAAAATCAGCCCCCTCTCCACCTCATGGTGATCGCTCCTCGGGGAACCTGCTAATTTGCCTTGACTTTGTTTAGCAGCTAGAGGGAGAAAGGGAGGCCAAATCAGAAAGTCAAACCAAATTTCTTCGGGATCTTCCTCTTTTTCTTATCATGGGCTCTAGTACTTGGCTGCCTGCGTTTGAATATCACCTACCAGCTGTGTGACCTCAGGAAGATTACGTGACCTCTCTGAACTGCGTTTTCCCCATCTGTAAGATTGGGGGAGTTATTGTGAGAATTAAATAATTTAAATATGGTAAGCACTTAAGATTGTGTCTGGCACATAGGAAGTGTTGGCTGTTGCTTTTATTGTGGCTGCTGTTGTTTTTATTATTGTTAGTAGTGATGGCAATGAGTATGATGGCATTTGTGTTAAAAGCTAATCATTTTTGCTGCCCTTACTGGGGTTCCAGGTTTGACTGGGACAAGCGATTTACATGTGGTAACTTAATTAACTCTCATCAATTAGGATACTTTTGGATACAATAATTGAAATTGCAACCTCAGCTGACTTAAATGAGAAGTTATTCATTACTGCCTTCGACTGGAAACTCACAGGCAAGGCAAGTTTCAATGGAGGTTGATTCAGGGCATCAGTGATGTTACAAGGCTCCAGGAAGCTCTTTTTATCTTTCTTCTCTGCTTTACTCAGTGTTGGCTTTACCCATAGGCTGGTCATGAAGTGGGTGAAATAGTCTGAGGCATCATGTGGAGATCAGACACCATTCAGAAATGGAAAAGAGACTCCTGGAGAAAACTTTTCCCGGAAGTCTCTAGCAAGCGCCCGTTCTTGTCTCATTGGCTAAAGTTGTGTCACATGCCCATTCCTGAACCAATGGAGGGTAACGGATTTTCTCCAGCCCAATCAGGTCACCCTTGGAGCTGAGGGTCGGGTTGGCCTCCCGCAAGCGTCTGCCGACCTGGTAATGGTGCTGTCTGAAGGAAATCACGCTTCTTCTGTAAGGAAGGAAAAAAGGGAAGTGGTTCTGGGCGGGCAAAAACAAGGTGGCTAGGGTGCACTATAGGTAGGTGGTGGTGTCACAGTCAACCCAAGTACCCCAGTAAGGGCACAAAAAAATCATTAGCTCTTATCACGGATGCCATCATACACATTGGCATCACTACCAACAATAATAGAAGCAACAGCAGCCACTATTTAATCCTCACAATAATCCCATAAAACAGAAGTTATAATCATCCCAATCTTACATATCGGGAAAATGAAATTCAGGGAGATCAAGTAATCTCCCTAAGGACACAGAGCTGGTAGGTGATATTTATCTATCTATCTATCTATCTATCTATCTATCTATCTATCTATCTATCTCTGTATCTATATATTTTTTTTTGAGACGGAGTCTCGCTCTGTCGCCCAGGCTGGAGTGCAGTGGCCGGATCTCAGCTCACTGCAAGCTCCGCCTCCCGGGTTTACGCCATTCTGCTGCCTCAGCCTCCTGAGTAGCTGGGACTATAGGCGCCCGCCGCCTCGCCCGGCTAGTTTTTTGTATTTTTTAGTAGAGACGGGGTTTTACCGGGTTAGCCAGGATGGTGTCGATCTCCTGACCTTTTGATCCGCCCACCTCGACCTCCCAAAGTGCTGGGATTACAGGCTTGAGCCACCGCGCCCGGCCTATTTTTTTTTTTTTTTTTCAGACGGAGTCTCACTGTGTCGCCCAGGCTGGAGCGCAGTGGCGTGATCTCGGCTCACTGCAACCTCTGCCTCCCAGGTTCAGGTGATTCTCCTGCTTCAGCCTCCTGAGTAGCTGGGACTACAGCTGTGCACCACCATGCCTGGCTAATTTTGTTGTCCTTTTAGTGGACACGGGATTTTACCGTGTTGCAGGCTGGTCTCGAACTCCTGACCTCAAGTGGTCCGCCCACCTTGGCCTCCTGAAGTGTTGGGATAACAGGCGTGAGCCACTTCACCCAGTTGGAAGGTAATATTTAAACCCAGGCAGCCAAGCACTAGACTTCCAGAAGTCTGTAGCAAGCTTCTGCTGTTGTCTCATTGGCTGCAGTTATGTCTCATGCCCATTCCTGAACCAATCAAGAGAATGGGATTTCCTCCTGCTCACTCAGGGTACCTGGAGCTGAGTGTGAGTTTGGCCTCCCACAAGCATCTGCCTACCTGGGAACGGCACTGCCTGAAGAAAATCATGCTTCTGTGAGGAAGAAAGAAAGGGAAGTGGATCCGGGGGCAGGGTGGGGGGGGCGGGGGCAAACACAGGATGCCCTATAGGTCGGTGGTGTTTTTTCTGTTTAACGAAGAAGGAAACTGTTGGTGGAAAAATACTAACTGTCACATATTGCAAGGAGGTTTATTCTGAGCCAATATGAGTGATTGTAGCCCAGGGAAAACACAAACCAAAGTAACCTTGAGTAAGTGGTCCCAAGGCAGTTGTATTGTAACTTTGTGTTATACATTTCAGGGAAGCAGAAATTACAAGCAAAGTCATACATCAAGGCATGGAGATTATGCATTGGTCCCAGAATGGTGGGATATCTTGAAGTGGAGGCTTACAGGTCATAGGTGGGTTTGGAGATCCTTTAATTTGCAAATGATGAAAGGAGCAAAGCTTTGTCTAAAAACTTGGAGTCAGCAGAAAGGAATGTTTAAGTTAAGATGAAGTCTGCTAATCGTCATGGCATGCTATGCCAGCGTTGGGTTGCAAGAGTAAGACACAGTACAATCCAGACTGACCTGTTGGGGTGCGTGACTTAACTTTTGCCTGGCATGGATTTAGGTCCTGTTTATCATTCAATATCTATTGCCATGAATAATCCATTCTGTCAGTCTTATGATTGCTATTTGAACATTCACTCTGGTTAATTGTTGTGTCTAAACTGCAAAACAGAGGGACTGTCATGAGGCATGTTTGACCTCCTGTTCTGTCATGGTGGGGACTCAGTTTTTTAGGTTTTCTCTGGGGTCCCCTTGGCCAAGAAGGAGTCTGTTCAGGCAGTTGGGGAGTTAGGATTTTATTTTTTATTTACAAAACTGGGGGTCTAAAAAGTTAAGTAATTTCACAGGGTCGTCAAATCAAAAGTAGAATTTGCCCCGACTGTGTCTGATCATAACGTGCGTGTTCTTTAGGGCCATACTAAAGCTTTATGGGGTATGGAAAGGAGCTATGACCACCCCTTTTACTGAGCACATGCTAAGTGCTAGATAGTACGTAGGCACATTACAAGAATCTTATTTAATTCCTTAATCAACTCAATTAATTAGGCATTTTAGGTCTACGTTATAGTGGGGGGATTAACTGGGGCTGGGACAGGGGACATGGCTTGTTGCAGGCCACTCATCTAACGAGAAGGCAAAGCCAAAATTTAAACCCTGATCTGTGTGGCTCCAAAGCCCCAGTTTTTTTCTATGACCTCCACAAAAAAAAAAAAAGCCATTCTTTCTTTTTGGGATGCATATGAGGAAAAGTCATACTTTTAATGAGGATCCTGACTAATTTCAATTCAGTAACCCAGTTTTTAAAATAATTTTTATTTTAGAATAAGACACGTTCAGAGTACATGCTCCAATGAACTTTTTTCTTTTTTTTTTTTTTTTTTTTGAACTCCAAGTTCTGTGACCTCTTCTTTGCACTTTCCTTCACTGAGAACTTTTAAAATAAAATATCTTAATTGGCTGCTCTGATGCTTTTTGGGTTGCAGGGAGTCAGAAGTGTGGAAATGGGCTCTTTAGGTTATACGATGATGTGTCTACTCTTCCCCAAAGCAAGGGGAAAGGAGAGGGGATTATGATCACATAAAACCCATGCATGCTTGGGTCTATGATCTTGCTGGGCAAGCTCTCAGAAGCCTCTTCTCTTTGTTCCTGGGGATCTAGTTTTAAGACAGGGAAAATAATTCTGATTAATTGAGGCCCCACTGAAGTGCCAGGCAGTATACTAGTGTTTAATTTTCCCAACAGCCACATAAAATATTGGTATCCTGTGTGCAAATGAAAAACTTGTGGTTCGCAGAGGTAAAACAAATATCCAAGATGACACAGCCTGTTGAGTGAGAGTTTGGAGCTGCCCTCTGTCTGACTCCAAATCTTAGATTTTTCTATCATGTTTCCTGAATTGTAAATTCCATTCCTATAGAGGACCTGCCAAAGTCTTATACTTTTTTGAACTCCTTCCCCATATCCTACATATGGTCATATTAATTTAAGTTCCTTTGGTTGCCAGTAACAGAAACCCATTCAGACTTGTTTAAGCAAAAAGGGGGAATTTATTATAAGATACTGAGGTTTCTCACTGAGCCCAAGAGCAGATCTGAGTGTCAGGGGCAAACAGAGATAACCAGGAACTCAAATTTTATGTGGACTTTTTCTGTTATATGAACTTCTCTGAGTGTATTTGCTTCATTCTTCTTGCTCACTGCAGACTATCTTCCTTTACTACCTACACACACAAGAAAAATACTGCTGACACCTCTACCTTATATTTATATTTAACTACACTAGTCACATGACTATGTAGAAAATCTTTTCTCTCTCAGTTTCTCCTATCTCTTTCTCGTTTTCTCTCTCTGCCCCTCTCAACTCTGGGCTCCCAGGGAAGAATTAGCCTGACTAAATCTTGTGCATTTATTTCTAGCCCAATTATCTGCGTCTAAAGACTGGGAGTGGTGCTGTACCAAAATGGCGGCTCCCACTAGAACCTTGTAGATGGAAGGAGGAAGGCGTTCTCCGAAAACGGTGAGGGAGATTCCAGAAGTTGTCGTTGTGCTGATGGACAACCTAATAGCTCTCCTTTATAAGAAAATTTGCATTTATTCATGATGAGGATCCAGCGAATTTCATGTAAAACCCTTAGAACAGTGTTTGTTGAAGTAAACACTTCATAACCTGGAGCAGGTTATAGTATTAGGTAATCAACAAGCTTCATTTGTTCCTTTCTTTGCGCCTAGATGTGGAAAAGAATGGGTTGCCATTTGGGGCGGAGAAAAAGTCCTTGTATGAGGTCAAAGGGGAAAGGGCATTTCCTTCTTCTTAGAACTAAAATTGGTGCTTGTCTCTAAAAAAAGAAGTCATTCGGTTTTGGGAAGCTCAACTATCTGGGGACTTTTTCTACTTTCTTTAAAACAGTGTCCTTCACCATGGATGTGTGTTTGGATCACCTGAGGTGCTTTAAAAATACATAATATTTAGGTTTCCTCCTCGGGGTGGAGCCCATGCATTAATCGGTCTGGAGTAGGGCCCATGCATTAATTTTTCAAAAATATTCTAAGGTGAGTCTGATATGTGCAGAGAGGGGAACCACTGATTTAAAATGAGAAGCAGGCTGGGCCTGGTAGTTCATGCCTGTAATGCCAGCACTTTGGGAGGCTGAGGCAGGCAGGGCAGATCACTTGAGGTCAGGAGTTCGAGACCAGCCTGGCCAACGTGGTGAAACCCCATCTCTACTAAAAATACAAAAATTAGCCAGATGTAGTGGTGCACACCTGTAATCCCAGCTACTCAGGAGGCTGAAGCAGGAGAATCACTTGAACCGGGGAGACAGAGGTTGCAGTGAGCTGAGATCATGCCACTGTACTCTAGCCTGGGCGACAGAGTGAGACTCTGTTCCAGAAAGTAAAAAATAAAATGAGAAGCAATTGGCTGAGGACCTGAGCCAATTCCGAGAAGACAAGAGACTAAAAAGCCACATGATCACAGGCAGACAGAGAAGGCTTAGTTTGCCAACAATGACAAGACTCCGGGGTGATGTCCTCAGGAGGTATTGTGCTAAAGTCTTTGATGGTTCTCTTCTGGATGAAGACCTGTTTTGATAACTACAAGAGAAATAACTGAAACTCAGGTGGATCTTGTTAGTGTTAAGTACCCTCCTACTGGCTTCAGTTTGCTCTCCCCTTTTAATTCACAGTCTCCCATTTGAAATGGTATCAAAGTGTATTAGGAAGAGCTCTCGAAGACCAAAAGTGATAGGATAACAGGTTCAAGTGGCTGATTCTGATATACAGCCAAACGTCAAGAGCAGAAGGAGAACATAGACTTGCTGCACTGGTTTACACCAGGGAGGGCCACCTCGATGTCACCATTTGCTCACTTTCTAGACAATTACATCTGTCCTGCCCAGGCAAGGTTGACAACCACACCTTGAATTTGTACAACACTTTGCAGTACCTGAATCTCCCTCGTAAATATCTCAGTGTCCTCCAAAGTGTAGAATGTGAACCACAGGAGATACAGATAATTTTAGCTGATACCCGGAGATTTTTAATAGTTATTTTAATGCATATTATGGAAAACATAATTAGCAAGTAAAAATGATGATTTTTACAGATAATTTCTTATGATAAAGTAGATAATTAAGATTTTTTCCCCACTTATTTTTAGTGAATTGGTTTAAAGAAGTATTAATTTCAAGTGGTGGGTGGATGTGGTAAGTAATTATAATGTGTTTTGAGGATGATCAAACTTTGGGATTGTTATTTCATTATTTCTTTGAGTCACCAACAATCCAGCGTAAATAAAATGTCACTTGTTCTTAGCGCTATTTCATAGGTTAGGAAATTGAGGGTTCGAGATTTTAAATAAGTCATCCAGTTTTTTGTTATGGGCTTAAATTCATGTCTTTTTTTTTTTTTTTTTTTTTTTTTTTGA
>NC_037688.1:69202118-69362980 GCF_003255815.1 Theropithecus gelada
TTTTTTTTTTTTTTTTTTTTTTTTTTTTTGAGACGGAGTCTCGCGCTGTGTCACCCAGGCTGGAGTGCAGTGGCGCGATCTCGGCTCACTGCAAGCTCCGCCTCCCAGGTTCAGGCCATTCTCCTGCCTCAGCCTCCGAGTAGCTGGGACTACAGGCGCCCGCCACCACGCCCGGCTAGTTTTTTGTATTTTTAGTAGAGACGGGGTTTCACCATGTTAGCCAGGATGGTCTCGATCTCCTGACCTCGTGATCCGCCCGCCTCGGCCTCCCAAAGTGCTGGGATTACAGGCTTGAGCCACCGCGCCCGGCCAAATTCATGTCTTTTTAATGTAACTGCAGGCTTTTTTCCACTCCCAGACTCTTCGACAGAAAGTCTAAGACAGAGCCTTTCTTTTCCTAGCAAGTGAGAGACGGCGTCCGAGTCATTTGCACTGTCTCTACTGCCCCTTTCCAGGATTAATAATATGTGTAGCTCTGACTCCATAACAAAAGGGATTAACTCAGTGGTTCTTAAAGGGTGGTTCCCAGGCTAGCATCATCAGCACCACATGCAACTTACTAGAAATGCAAATTCTTAGAACTGCCCTAAAACCAATGTCTTGGAAACTATGGGGATAGGGCCAGAAACCTCTGTTTTATCAACCCCTGGTATAATTCTGATGCACACTAAAGTTTGAGATAGTTTGAGAACTATATTGTGGTTCTCAGTGAGGCGTTGATACCCTGCCACCCCACCCGGGAGACATTTAGCAACGTCTGAAAACATTTTGGGTTGTCCCAACTGGGGCAGAGGGTGCTATGGGCATTTAGTGATTGGAGGCCAGGGATGCTGCTGAGCATCTGGAAAGGCACAGGACAACTCTGTGTAATAAAGAATTATCCCATCCACTTTGGGAGGCCAAGGTAGGAGAATTGGTTGAGGCCAGGAGTTCGAAACCAGCAACATAGCAAGACCCTATCTCTAAAAACAAAAAATTAAAAAATTAGCTGGGCATGGTGGTACTCACCTATAGTCCCTTCTACTCAGGGAGCTGAGGTAGGAGGATTGCTTGAGCCCAGGAGTTTGAGGCCGTAGTGAGCTATGCTCACACCACTACACTCCATCCTGGGTGACAAAGCAAGACTGTTTCAACAAAATTTTTGACCCAGCCCAAAATGTCGATTGTCTTGAGGTTGAGAAACACTACACCAAACTAATTAATCTTGGCTTGATTAGCATTGTGGTTCAGCCAATGGAGCTATCTTCAAGAGGCCAAAAGCAGTCTTGAAATCACTGCTTACTTTTGCCTCTGATTGACTGGGTTGCATACTTTTTATTTATCAGTGCTCAGATATATATAGCCAGTGGGCAAACATCTTCTCCAGTCTACTCTTGGCCATATTTATGATTCCTAAAATGGGTATCAAATTATGGTCAGAGTTGATGGTGGAGTCCAGCCCAAGAAACCGGGACAGCCAGGGGCAATGTGTGAGACTTGTGTTTGTTGCAACCTACCTTACCTCTCTTGGCACTTGAAACTTCAAACTGTGTCCTGGATGCTAAGATTCCACCTTTCAAGAAAAGAATGCATAACCAGGTCCCAGTTAATAAGGCAGTATAGCATAATGGTCAACAGCATCATTTGATGTGGGAGGGGGTCATATTCCTTGGCATCAAATCCCAACTTCACCATTTCTAGACTGTGTGACTCTAGGTAAATTCTGCACTTTCTTGAGCCTCAGTTTCCCCATCTGTAAATCAGGGTGATAATAATAGTAGTACTTTCCTTTTAATACTGTTATGAGGATCAAAGAGGACAATGCATACAGAGCTCCTAAAACAGTCCAAGAACTATGGAAAATGCTTGCCATCTGCTACTTTTAATTACTATTTGATATGGTTTGGATGTGCGTCCCCACCTAGATCTCATATTGAATTGTAATCCCCAGTGTTGGAGGTGGGTCCTGGTGGGAGGTGACTGGATCATGGATCATGAGGGTGGTTTCTCATAAATGGTTTAGCACTATCCCCCTTGGTGCAGTCCTCACAATAGTGAGTGAGTTCTTATGAGATCTGATCATTCAAAAGTGCGTAGTACCTCCCCCCTCACTCTCTTTTGCTCCTGCTTTTCCATGTGACATGCGTGCTCCTCCCCAGAAGCAGATGCTGCTATGCTTCCTATACACCCTGCAGAACCATGAGCCAGTTAAGAGTCTTTTCTTATAAGCTACCTAGTCTCAGGTATTTCTTTATAGCAAAGCAAAAATGGCCAAAAACGCTATTAGTACTCTGTACTGTCTCTTTGGGTCTTCCATCTTTTATTTTATTTTATTTTATTTTATTTTATTTTATGTATTTGAGATGGAGTCTTGCTCTGTTGCCCAGGCTGGAGTGCAGTGGCAAGATCTTGGCTCACTGCAACCTCTACCTCACAGGTTCAAGCGTTCCTTGTGCCTCAGCCTCGTGAGTAGCTGGGACTACAGGTGCCTACAACCATGCCTGGCTAATTTTTGTATTTTTTAGTAGAGATCGGGTTTCACCATGTTGGCCAGGCTGGTCTCAAACTCCTGGCTTCAGGTGATCTGCCCGCCTTGGCCTCCCACAGTGCTGGGATTACAGGTGTGAGCTACCGAGCCTGGCCTGAGTCTTCCATTTTTTTAAATGACAAATATATCTTCTTAATGCTCAAAAAGAACCCTTGATACCCAGTTCTTTGGGGAGCACTGATCTCCTCATTCCTCCCCAAAGCTGATAGTCCATGTTGCTTAACTATAATTAGCCTTTTCTCTCTCCATACCTGTAATATAACAAGTAATGAATTGCATCATATTCCCCCTGTTTCTAGGATTTCAGTCTGACCCTGGAAGGTGGCTGCTATTACCAATGGGGATGAGGCAGGTGTCTGGCTGTAAACTAGCTGCCCTAAATCCTAAAGAACTAATTTAAGGTGATGGGTTATTAGCATCAGGGAAGACACTTTCCAGGAAGGGATGGCTGTGGCCTACATTATAAGGCTTTCACTGTAGCTTTTATAAGGTCAGCCTAGACCAGGTTAATATGGCTTTCAAAATAATAAAGAGGGAGAATCAGAATCTGTCTGCTCTTATTAAGTCTAACCCTTGCCTGAATATTAAAATAAGTAGAAATAGGCACAGGTGGAATGACAGCTGGCCTCCAGGTCAAACTAGGGAAAAGGAAATCAGGGTGGGAGTCCTCACTGACGGTCGAGGAAGCAAATGTGGTCAACATCATTAATAGCAAAGCATCCCCAGTTTGTTTCCAGATGATCAAACCACTGAGGGGGTGGGGCTGATGGGGGGAACTCTGAACATGTCATTAGGATGAAAACAGTTCAAAGTTCTTTGGCTTTCATGGTAACTCAGAAATATGCCAAAGGTCTCCCCACAGGCTTCCAGCTTATACCATCCTCTACCTGATGTAAAAAGCTTCTGTCTGCCTTTACATCTGAGCATCACAGTGGAAAATCTTCTCCAAGTTAAAACCAAACAAAAGGGGAAATCTCACACAGATACCAATGCAGCACTCTTGCTAACAATGGTCTCCTCTTACATGGGATTACAGGAAAGCAGTTTGAACAGTCTTCAGATTCCACGGCTGGTGGGGACAGAGTGTGGGGAATTCGAACTTTCCAGGACGTGCCTGTCAGGTTCATTGTTGTTGTTTTAGAGTTCCGTTTCTGGACCACAGAGGATCTTTCAGGGTATGTGTGGGCTTCAGGCAAAAATAATAAAGTGAACTGTTAAATAATGAAGTTAACTTCAGGAGGAGCTATTTCTTAAGTGTTGTTATGAGCTACCCTACAAGGACAGCACTGATGGATGGTGACTTCCATTTCAGAGGTTTGTTAAATTTTTCAGGGACAAGTGATATTTTGGTGACTCATCCTAATAACAGTTGTAGGGGAAAATTTGCTAAAGGTTAAGAGCATTGAACGTAAGACACATGAAACAGTTACATGGCAAAGAATCTAATACATCAAATCCTGTGCTAGGAAAAAGGACAGTGACTCTCAACCTTGGTTATGTATTAGGATTATCTGTCACATTCAAAAACAATCTGCTTTTAAAAACCCACTCTAATGCCAAACCCTTGACTAATGAAGCCAGAACCCCTGGGGTTTCTTCAAGGCATCCACATTTCATAAATTTCCCCAGGTGATTTCATTGTGAATTCAGGGTGGAGAATCACTGACCTAAAGTGACAGAGTTCAGTAGTATAAAATTGGCTCCCTCAAGAAAACAAGCAGAGTCAATTGTGCAAATAAATATGTGTGTGTGATACAGGGCATTAGATGCAGATGGTAATGTGTACTGTATAAGGTATAGGGGTTTTGGAGAAAACAAAATGACTAATTTTCCTTGGGAGGATGAGAAAATGTTTCAGGGAAGAGATGATGTCAGAATAATTTTGTAGAAGATATAGGATTTTACCAACATGGTGAGCAGGGAAGAAGATTCAAGGGAGAAGAAAGCTCACATGCTCTGCACCTAATTAGAGAAAGATCAGGAAGATGTTGGAAATTTTCCACCCAGTAATGATCAGGTGTGGAACAGTTTGTACAGAATGATCACACCTAACCTGGAAGCTGCTCTTCACTGATGAGACATCAGTGGCTAACCAATGGAGCCCAGAGAATTGAAACTGAGAGGTGGAGGGCAGAACATGCACAGAGATGCCCTTCCCAGGTTAACAGGAGAGTGTTCTGAGTGTTCTCACGACAACGAAATGATAAATGTTTAAGGTAATGAATGTGCTAATTACCATGATTTGATCATTGCACAATGTAAGCATGTGTCAGAACATCACACTGTACCCCATAAATATGTGCAATTATTATATGTCAGTAAAAAACAGGATGTGACAGGGCATTGGAAAACAGCTAATCTCTTGCACTGGTAATATCTTTCAAAGCATTTATTATCACCTAATCAACTTCTCGTGGCTTCAAGCCAGCAGGACACAGACCCCTTCCCCTCCACATACATATGCCTTTACTCTTCTCCTTGGCTCTTCTGCTGAAGAATTTTGTCTTTGTGATGATGGACTGCTTTAGGGGCTTTCCCTCCCCTAGAACTTTTTAGTTGCCCAATCACCATCAATGATGGCAGCTCTAGCTTTTTTTTGGTACCATTGATCTGTGTGCTCACTGACCAAGGTTTGTAAGATTAGCAGTAGGGCAGAAGCTGTTTTCTTTTGATGTGGGTTGCTTCATACCAACCTTCCCACATCACGTGGGTAACATTTGTTGAGATGCCTGTCACCAGCATTATCCCAGCATCCAGTTACTCCTGGTCCTTAGAGACATGGCTCTTGCTGTGGTTCTCATAGCCCTGGAGTTTCTGGGCCTTCTTCCGTCTGGATGGGTGCCATGGACTGAGATCAGAAAGAGAGCTTACTGTTTTTTAGGTTGCAGTAAATTTTCATGAAGCGGTGTTGATATGGTTTGACTGTGTCCCCACCCAAATCTCATCTGGAATTGTAGTTCACATAATCCCCAAGTGTCTTGGGGGGTGGGGACCCAGTAGAAGGTAATTGAATCATGGGGTCAGTTACCCTCATGCTGTTCTCATGAAAGTGAGTGATTTCTCAGAAAATCTGATGTTTCATAAGAGACTCTTCCCCTTTTTGCATGTCACTTTTCTCTCCTGCCACCATGTGAAGAAGGACATGTTTTCTTTCTCTTCTGTCATGATTGTAAGTTTTCTGAGGCCTCCCCAGCCCTGTGGAACTGTGAGTCAATTAAACCTCATTCCTTTATAAATTACACAGTCTTGGATATTTCTTCATAGCAGTGTCAGGACGGACTCATACGTATGTTACAACTAATAAAAACAAAGATAGCTAGAGCCATAGCTACTGAAATACAATTTATAAAGACGTGGTGCTTGGTGCGAATTTTGAAGATGTGGTGGGCATTTTGGCAATGGCATTTATGTTTGGAAACACTTCTTGAAGCACCAGTGAAGCCATCTACCCATCACCAGCTGAGTTGTGACAGACTTATTCATCAATTCACATCTCATCAATTGCTACGGTTCATAGTGGAATTACCCATAACAATGCTACAACTACAATAATTAAAGGAAATTATTGAGGCTTACTATACCTTCAATATATCAACTATTATGAGAAATCTTTGATTATTTTCTGCCGTTTATACTCTATTTTATTTGATGAGTATTATTCTTCATACTTATCATGTTTTACTTACATCTTTGTTTACTCATGTAACTAGGATATTTTGAAAAATTTAGAGGTTTTTTTCTTTCTCTTTTTTGTGATAAATACTAATTGCTATAATGTGAATTTGTCTCCACAAAAGCATATATTGGAAACTTAATCCCTAGTGTAACAGTTTTGGGAGGTAGGGCCTAATGAGAGGTGATTAGCCCATGAGTGCTCTGCTTTCGTGAAGGGATTATTGTGGAAGTGGGTTTCCTGTGAAAGTTCAGCCCCTTTTTTTCTCTCTCTTATCCTCTCTTGGCCTTCCACCTCCCACCTTGCAATGATGCAGCAAGAAGGCCTTTGCCACAGGCTTGCCCTTTGATCTTGGACTTCCTAACCTTGAACTGTGAGAAATTAATTTGTTTGTTATAAATTGCGCAGTCTGTTGTCTTCTGTGATAGCAATATAAACTGGACCAAGAGTGTTATTTCGATACATCTTTAGAGGAAGAGGAAAGACAGATGCTACCTTGGGAAACAGAAGAGTGTAGAATGGGGATCATCCTGGGGAGAGAGAGGAAAAAGCAGCTGAAGTCTCATTTCTGTCATTTCAGGTGGGTTGGGAAGGAGTAAGTTAGGAGCTCGATGGAGCAGGTAATAAAGCACATGCGTCTTAATCAAACTCTCTGGGCTGAAGTGCAGGGAGGGGAAATCAGCAAGACAGATTGAGGAAAAAGATGATAGCAAAAAAAGAGGTTTTTCTAGTCCTGTTTCCTATTTGGCATCTGAGAGGAGAGGGATTTGTAAACGATGTCTCCCATGTCAACAGGGGGTGACTGCCTTAGAACCAGGTCGGCAGCACACTGTGGTAAAGTCGAGCTAGTCTGAGATGAGCTAGACTAGCCTCCTTTGGCTCCTGTGGGAATGGAAAGAGCCAGAATTTTTCTGAAACATGGAGAGCATTTGGAGGTTAGCTGAGAATGGTTAGGAAGTTTGCCTTAGGGGTTGCTGCACCAGAGGCAAAGCGATCTATAGTAGTGTGTTGCGGGGCAGCTCCCCTGGCCTAGGAGATAAGCGGGAGTGGTCAGCCTCAGAGGGATATACAGCTTAGGGAGAAGCAGGGAGAGATGCATCACAGGTCCTGACTGGCCTGGGAGAGCACAGAGCGCAATTCACCAGACACTGGCTTCCTCTTTGACTGCCAGCAGGTGCTCAGCAACCCGGCAATAAGGGGCATTGCCATGGAGACCAGAAGAGCAGGGATTCTGTAAATGGTGCCTGCCTGGGTAGAAACATGAAGGACATTTATTCTCCACCTTGCATGGTGGGAAGAGGCCAAAGCCCTGTTCACACTCACTAACCCTCCATTAGCTCTGTTGTTTCTGTGGGCTGAGGATTAGCTTAGGCAAGACACCTGCTCTGCAGAAGGGAATGTCTCCATGCAAAACTTTGAAAGGTTTTTGAGCAGCCTGCCATGTAATTGGGAGGTAATATAGAATCTGAGATCCTTATCTTTTCTGCCACCATAATGCCATGTACTTCCACCTCCAGATCCCCATCCAGATACTCAATGAACAGGACGTATAAGGAGAGGGGGAGAAAACTGGGAACACTGGAAAGAAACTGATTTGCCTTCAGAGATGGCTTCAAGTATTGGATCATACTGAGTTAACTTGATTAAACAAAATTTGAATTTTCACCACTACTCCTCAGGACAAGGATTTGTGAGGATTTTCAGGTTAATTCAAAAAATACAAGTGGTGCGCTTTCTTTGAAACCTGGTTATAATGTGCACATTTGTGACCTAACCATATTCGTTTCCTAAGATGGCCACCAGAAATCACCACAAATTGGACGGCTTAGAATAATGATTTGTTCTCTCATGGTTTAGGAGGCCAGAAGTCTGAAATCAAGGTATCTTCAGGGTGGTTCCTTTTGGACCCACTGAAGGAGACTCACTTTCGTGCCTCTCTCTTAGCTTCCGATGGTTACCAGCAATCCTGTGTGACCCTGGGCTTGTAGATGCATCACTCCACTCTCTGCTTTTGTCTTTGTGGCCTTCTTCTCTATGTGTGTCTCTGCATGTCCTCTTCTCTTCTTAGAAAGATACCAGCTACTGGATTTAAGGCTTACCAGTATGACCCCAACTGAACTAATTATACCTGCAGACATTCTAAATTTGTGGACAGACGTGACTACGTGGGGGACACCATCAATTCACCACATCAGTAATACATATTTATTTCCTACTCATTACCCTGTAAATTCTATGAGGACAGTGAACAGGTCAGTTTTATTGACTATATTTGAAACTCACACTAGCATGTATTTATTGACTAAATGAAAGAATGAAGGGGGTGGCCTGCCCCTCCACACCTGTGGGCGTGTCTCGTTAGGTGGAACGAGAGACTTGAGAAAAGAAATGAGACAGAGACAAAGTATAGAGAAAGAAAAAGTGGGCCCAGGGGACCGGCACTCAGCATACAGAGGACCGGCACCAGCACTGGTCTCTGAGTTCCCTCAGTATTTATTGATCATTATCTTGACCATCTTGGAAAAGGGGAAGTGGCAGGATAATAGGATCATCGTAGGGAGAAGGTCAGCAGTAAGACATATGAATAAAGATCTCTGTGACATGAATAAGTTTAAGGAAAAGTGCTGTGCCTTGATATGCATATGCAAACATCTCCATAAACCTTTTTAGTGCATAAAGAGCAGCATAGCACGTCCCACCTCCAGCCCTAAGGCGGTTTTCTCCTTTCTAAGTAAATAGAACATACAATCAGGTTTTACACCGAGATGTTCCATTGCCCAGGGATGGGCAGGAGACAGATGCTTTTCTCTATCTCAACTGTCAAGAGGCCTTCTTTCCTCTAGTACTAGTCCTCCTCAGCACAGACCCTCCAAGGATGTCAGGCTGGAGGACGATCAGGTCTTTCCCTTCCCACGAGGCCATATTTCAGACTATCACATGGGGAGAAACCTTGGACAATACCTAGCTTTCCTAGGCAGAGGTCCCTGCGACCTTCGGCAGCGTACGTGTCCCTGGGTACTTGAGATTAAGAGAATGGTGATGACTTTTAACAAGCATGCTGCCTTCAGGCACTTGTTTAACAAAGCACACCCTGCACAGCCCAAAATCCTTTAAACCTTGAGTCACCACAGCACATGTCTCTTGTAAGGACAGGGTTGGGGTAGGGTCACAGATTAACAACATCTCAAATACACAACAAAATGGAGTCTCTTATGTCTACTTCTTTCTACACAGACACAGTAGCAGTCTGATCTCTCTTTCTTTTCCCCACAAAAGAATGGACGTATGTGATCAGTTATGACTTTGTCTCCTTCCCTGTAATTTTTTTTTTTTTTTTGAGATGGAGTCTCACTCTGTTTCCCAGGCTGGAGTGCAGTGGCGCAATCTTGGCTCACTGCAACCTCTGCCTCAGGTTCAAGCGAGTCTCCTGCCTCAGCCTCCTGAGTAGCTGGGATTACAGGTGTCTGCTACCATGCCCAGCTAATTTTTGTAGTTTTAGTAGAGATGGGGTTTTACCACGTTGGCCAGGCTGGTCTCAAACTCCTGACCTCAGGCAATCCACCCACCTCAGCCTCCCAAAGTGTTGGGATTACAGGCATGAGCCACTGCTCCCAGCCGCCTGCCCTATAATTCTTCCACTCATCCCACAAATACCTTTTCAGTTCATCTTGGACCGAAATACTCTCTTTGGTCCTGATTACCAAGGACCTTAATCTCCAACTTCTTTCCTTCTTCTGTGGGGGTTTTCTCCAAAAACATGATTTCAATCTTATGAAAAAAATTTAAAAATGTGTTCTTTCTGCTTCTAGGACCAGGGTGATTATGAGCCTTCATTCTGCCTCCCCTTGTATTTGTTGAGGAAGAGAGGAATCCTGCCTGTGTGCAAACATGGAGGACATTTATTTTCCATCTTGCATCACTGTAAGAAGTCAAAGCCCTGTTCACACCTACTGACTCTCCGTTAGCTCTGTGGTTTTTCTGGGTTGAAGATTAGCTTGGACAAGACACTTTCTCTGCAGAAGGGGATGTCTCCATGCAGAACATGCAGAACTTTGAAAGGTTTTTGAGCTGCCTACCATGCAATTGGGAGGTAAGATAAGTCACAGGCAACTGACGGAAAATGGAAATACATAGGTTATTCAGTCCGTTAAAGGCCTTGTGTATCTAATCTATGGTGTACTTTCTCTTCTCACAGAGTTCTTATGAGGATTAAATGACAATGTGTGAAACATGCTAAGTTCAGTGCCTGACATTTGACAGTCTCTCAGTATATTGTAGCTGTTTTTATTATTCCTAAGCTTGGATTTTTCTCGAATTGTTTCTTGTGTCATGTTTCCAGGATAAGATGGTAAATTCTTCCCTAGTGACCAATATTTTCTTCCTAATTAACTTATTAAACAAATATTTATTATGGTGTGTTTCTTTATTAAGTACTACAGGGAAGAAGATTTAAAAATAGATAAGACAAGGCTTCTTATCTATAAGACCTTGGTGTATAATGGGGAAAGCTGACAAATTTCACTGTTACAGTCATATGTAACTTGTTTGAGAGGCAAGGACTTTGCTGTCAGACATATCTGTGACCCTGGGTAAGTACAACACTTGTATGAGTCTTAGTTTTCTTAGCTCTAAAATGAGGATAATGGTACCTACATAACAGATCTTTGTGAGCAGTGTTAATTTTGCTTTAAAATGTCAATTATATTTTACGTAAATTTAAAATATAAGAAAAAATCATGTATATTCACCCATGTAGTTACCATTTCTGGCACTTCTACTTCTCTTCATTCTTTCAGGTAGCCTTAAGTTTCTGAGGCCATTTTTCTTCTGCCTGAAGAAATTCCTTTAAAATTTATTTTAGTGCCATTCTACTTCTGATGAATTATTTACATTTGTATGTCTGGAAAGTTCTTTATTTCACCCTTTTCTTATTACCAGACTTTATTTTTTTAGAGTAGTTGTAGGTTCACAACAATATTGAGCAGGGGATACGGACATTTCCCATATCCTCCTTGCTCCATCACCTTCACTTTTGAAAGATATTCTCACTGAGTATAGAATTCTAAGTTGACAGACTTTTTTCTTTAGTACTTTAAAAATGCTACTCTACTCATCTTTTTGCTTGCATTGTTTCTCACAAGATTGCTATAATTATTTAAAAAATTTTCCCCATACCTTATCATCATCAGATTTTAAAAAAAATTGTCTTTGTCATTCTTGTTTTTGCTCCTTTTAACTTAATGTGTATTTTTTTCCTCCAGCTGCTTCTGTAATTTCCTCTTTATCACTGGTTTTAAGCAATTTATTTATGACGTGTATTGGTGCAGTTTTCTTCATGTTTCTTGGATCAATGGGTTTATAGTTAGCATAACATTTATAAAATTTTTGGTCATTAAATATTTTTCTGTTACCCATTCTCTGGGTCCTCTAATCACACATGTATTAGGCCAATTAAAGTTGGCCACAACTCACTGATGCTCTTTTGCTTTTATTCTTTCTTTTTTGCCTCTGTGAAAAATTTCTATTGCTGTCATCAAATTTGCTAATCTTCTGTAATGTCTCATCTTCTGTTGATCCCCTCCAGTGTAATTTTAACCTCTGAAAGTTCAGGTTAGGTCTTTTATGTATCTTCCATGTCTCTACTTAATGTACTCAACTTTCCCTCCACATTCCTGAAAAAATTAGATACACTTATAATATTCTTTTAATATCCTTGTCTAAATAATTCTACCATATGTGTCATTTCTGGGTCTACTTTGAATGATTGTTTATTCTCTTATTATTCTCTTATTGATTATATTTTCCTGATTCTTTGCATTCCGGTTAACTTTTCTCTTTTTGAAAATTTAATTTAATTGGCTGGGTGCTGTGGCTCAAACCTGTAATCCCAGCACTTTGGGAGGCCGAGGCGGGCAGATCACGAGGTCAGGAGTTCAAGACCAGCCTGACCAGCATGGTGAAACCCCATCTCTACTAAAAATACAAAAATTAGCCAGATGTGGTGGCACCTGCCTGTAATTCCAGCTACTCAGGAGGCTGAGGCAGGAGAATTGCTTGAACCCGGGAGGCAGAGGTTGCAGTGAGCCATGATCATGCCACTGCACTCCAGCCTGGGCAACAGAGCATGACTTTGTTTAAAAAAATATTTTATTTTACTTTACATTCTGGTATGTATGTGCAGAACATGCAGGTATGCTACATAGGTATACATGTACAATGGTGGTTTGCTGCACCTATCAACCTGTCATCTAAGTTTTAAGCCCTGCATGCATTAGTTATTTGTCCTAATGCTCTCTCCCTTTGCCCCAACAGGCCCTGGTGTGTGTTGTACCCCTCCCTGTGTCCATGTGTTCCCATTGTTCAACTCCCACTTATGAGCGAGAACATGCGGTGTTTGGTTTTCTGTTCCTGTGTCAGTTTGCTAAGGATGATGGCTTCTACCTTCATCCATGTCCTTGCAAAGGACATGATCTCATTGTTTGTTATGGCTGCATAGTATTCCATGGTGTGTATGTACCACATTTTCTTTATCCAGTCTATCACTGATGGGCATATGGGTTGGTTCCATGTCTTTGCTATTGTAAATAGTGCTGCAATAAACATACGTGTGCATATGTCTTTATAGCAGAATGATTTATATTTTTGGGGTATATACCCAATAATGGGATTGCTGGGTCAAATGGTATTTCTGGTTCTAGATTCTTGAGGAATTGCTGCACTGTCTTTGACGATGGTTGAACTAATTTACATTCCCACCAACAGTGTAAAAACATTCCTATTTCTCCACAGCCTCACCAGCATTGATTGTTTCTTGATTTTTTAATAATTGCCATTCTGACTGACATGAGATGGTATCTCATTGTGTTTTTGATTTGCATTTCTCTAATGATCAGTGATGTTGAGCTTTTTCTCGTATGTTTGTTGGCTACATAAATGTCTTCTTTTGAGAAGTGTCTGTTCATATCCTTTGCCCACTTTTGATGGGATTGTTTGGTTATTTCTTGTAAACTTATTTAAGTTCCTTGTAGATTCTGGATATTAGATCTTTGTCAGATGGGTATATTGCAAATATTTCTCCCATTCTGTAGGCTGCCTGTTCACTCTGACGCTAGTTTCTTTTGCTGTGCAGCAGTTCTTTTGTTTAATTAGGTCTCATTTGTCAATTTTGGCATTTGTTGCAATTGCTTTTGGTGTTTTCATTTTGAAGTCTTTGCCCATGCCTCTGTCCTGAATGGTATTGCCTAGGTTTTCTTCCAGGGTTTTTATGGTTTTGGGTTTTTCATTTAAATTTTTAATACATCTTAATGTTTGTATCAGGTGTAACGAAGGGGTCCAGTTTCAATTTTCTGCATATGGCTAGCCAGTTTTCCCAACACCATTTATTAAATAGGGAATCCTTTTCCCATTGCTTGTTTTCATCAGATTTGTCAAAGATCCGATGGTTGTAGATGTGTGGTGTTATTTCTGAGGTCTCTGTTCTATTCCATTGGTCTATATGTCTGTTTCAGTACCAGTACCATGCTGTTTCGGTTACTGTTGCCTTGTAGTATAGCTTGAAGTCAGGTAGCATGATGCCTCCAGCTTTGTTCTTTTTGCTTAGGATTTTCCTGGCTATACAGGTTCTTTTTTTGGTTCCATATGAAATTTTAACTAGTTTTTTCTAATTCTGTGAAGAATGTCAATGGTAGTTTGATGGGAATAGCATTGAATCTATAAATTACTTTGGGCAGTATGGCGATTTTCATATATTGATTCTTTTTTTTTTTTTTTTTTTTTTTTTTTTTTTTTGAGACGGAGTCTCGCTCTGTCGCCCAGGCTGGAGTACAGTGGCCGGATCTCAGCTCACTGCAAGCTCCGCCTCCCGGGTTTATGCCATTCTCCTGCCTCAGCCTCCCGAGTAGCTGGGACTACAGGCGCCCGCCACCTCGCCCGGCTAGTTTTTTGTATTTTTTAGTAGAGACGGGGTTTCACCGTGTTAGCCAGGATGGTCTCGATCTCCTGACCTCGTGATCCGCCCGTCTCGGCCTCCCAAAGTGCTGGGATTACAGGCTTGAGCCACCGCGCCCGGCCTGATTCTTTCTATCTATGAGGATGGAATGTTTTTCCATTTGTGTCCTCTCTTAGTTCCTTGAGCAGTGGTTTGTAGTTCTCCTTGAAAAGGTCCTTCATGTCCCTTGTTAGCTGTATTCCTAGGTATTTTATTGTTTTTGCAGCAGTTGCCAGGGATTTGCATTCCTGGTAATTTTTGTTTAGGTATCAGACATTGTGATTTTAGCTTGTTGGGTGTTGGATAATTTTGTATTTCTATAAATATTCTTGAGCTTTGTTCTAAGATGCAATTAGGTTACTTGGAAACATTTTCATCTTTTGAGGCTTGCTTTTCTGTTTTTTTATGGAGACCAGAGCAGGCTTTAGTCTAGGGCTAATTTTGCACCACTCTCCAGGCAATTCCCTTCTAAGTACTCTCCCCAGTGCCCTGTGTTTTATGAAGTGTTTTGCTCTGGCTGGCAGGAATAGGAACTTTTCCTGGCTGTTTTGAACTCTTGGGATTGTTCCTTCTGCCACTCTCAGGTGTCTAGGAAAAGTCCTAGACTTGGATAGTTTTTTCACATTAATGTGGTAGTCAGTATTCAGTCTAGGGCCTGAGAGGGATTTCTTCAGATTTATCTCTCCCTGTCCCCACCCTCACCTTCTCCTTTTTGGTACTCTTCCCTGTGAACTATAGTTATCTTGGTCTCTCTGAACTTCCAATTCTATCTCAATTCAGAGAAATTACCGGACTTTGCCTGAATCCCCCCTCCCTCCATATGTTGTAAATTGAAAACTCTTCCAGTAGTAAGTAGAGGCAATTTGTGGGGCTTATCTGATTTTGCTTCTTTCTTTCAGTGATCACTGACTTGTACTCCCTGATGTCCAATATTGGAAAACACATGTTACCTTTATTGCACCCCATTTTTAAGTAGTTTCAGGTAGAGGAGTAAATCTAGTCCCTGTTATTTCATCTTGGTTTCAAGGAACAGTCTCTGTTACGAGAGTTAAATTGAAAATATGTGTGTGAAAAATGCCCAGTGCAGCCAGGAAATACGTAAACAATATTCATTTACTTCTCCTTATGTTGTGTTTGTGATCTTAAGCCGAGGTCTGTATTTATTCTGGGTATTTTCGCTTCTTTGTTTGAAATAATGCTTTGAATATCACAACTGTGTGTGAATTCCCTATGTCTAGCAATACAGTCTCATCTCAGTGACTAATTTCCCAAAATAATTTATAGAGAAGTACAAAGGTCTTATTTCTGCTTTTGAATGACTTTATTTGGGTCCAACTACAATCTGGCTTAATTAATTGATTTGTTAGTAGTTACTCTTGATTTATAAATCATATTTGATCTTTAACCAAGATACATGGCTAATGTAGTGATGAACGTCCAAACTGGACCATGTGCTAAATTTTGCTTTCTCTGGTTATCTGTGCTTGGAGAAATCGTAATTGGCCTATGCAGGAAGAGACATTTGTCACCTAGTGGCAAATACACAAATTGCAGGCATAGTTCTAACACAGTTACTAGCAGGTTCTACTACAGTGGTTCCCAAGATAAAGTACGTAGATGACAAGGGTCCTTGAGTGCAGAGATGACAATTCTTAATCTATTATCTTTATTTTATACACACACACACACAAACCCAGAAAATTCACATTTATCAACAATAAACTACACAGAATAACTAAAGTGTCATTTATCATTATTTCTATGGGCTGGAATTATAAAACAAAAATAATGGCTACTAGTTAGTAAGAAAATATTATTTTTTAATATTCACTTCTAAGCCTGCAAAAAACTGCAAGGAAAGCATTATTATCTACTCTTTTCAAGTGAGAAAAGTGAGTCACTGTTCTCAGAACAATGTGAAAACACTGGTTGTGATGAACCAGTAAGAAAATGTTTGGCAGTTACAATTTTACTTGATGTTAAGATTATGAGAATGAATGAATTATTACTTATTATAGATGTTTCTCTACCACAGTAGAGTTTCTTAATGTGATACAGTAAACTAGATCATTTTGGGATCAGACAGATGTGGATTCAAATCTTGGCTCAGCCACTAATTAGTTTTGTGATCTTGGGAATATTACTTCACTTATCTGAATGAGCCTCAGTTTGTTTGTTTGTTTTTTGAGCCAGAGTCTCATTCTTATCACCCAGGCTGGTGTATAATGGCACGATCTCGGGTCACTGCAACCTCTGCCTCCCGGGTTCAAGTGATTATCCTTCCTTAGCCTCCCGTATAGCTGGGATTACAGGTGCCTGCCACTGTGCCCGGCTAATTTTTTTTTATTTTTAGTAGAGACGGGGTTTCACCATGTTGGCCAGCCTGGTCTCGAACTCCTGACCTTTGGTAATCTGCCCACCTAGGCCTCCCAAAGTGCTAGGATTACAGGTGTGAGCCCCTGAGCCTGGTCCTAGTTTTTTACCAATAAATAATAATAAGATCTGGCATCATCTCAGCACTTACTGTGTGCCAGCCACCACTGTAAGGTGAGGTGAAGGCTACTATTACTCCCATTTCACAGATGAGGAAAATGAGGCTTAGAGAGGTCACTTGCCCTAAATCACATGGATAATCAATAGGGAACCAGGATTGGAAGCATGGCTCACAACAGTATCACATAAAAATAGACAAAATGATACCTATCTTAAAAAGTAGTCAGTAAAAATTAAATGTCATAATATATTGTTTCTGACACATAGTGGGTCATTAATAAGTGATATTCCCCATTTTCTCAGTGCAATCTCTTAAGGAGTCCGTGCAGAGAGACCTGATAATTTTAAAAATATAGTTTTTACTGGAGAAAATACTTGAGATCCATGGGCAAATTCAAATTCAGAAAATGAAGGAAACTTTTAAGATACCTTAGGAATAATATTACTTTATGTGGGTTCCTTGCCTGAGGCTTTACATGGGTATTCTAAGATAATCTTTGCGGCAATTATGAGAGGCGGGCACCGTCATCAGCACCATTCCCACCGAGAACTGTGCAGGACATGTCTGCCTCATTCAGGTTCATCTAGTAAGGGCTGGGAAATGGAGGCAGTCTTTAAATCCAGGCAGTCTGAGTCCAGAGTTCTGGCTCTAACCACTAAGCCATTAAGGCTCATCACAGCTCTTAATATGCCTTATTGTTAACTATTTCTTTTTCTTTTTTTTTTTTTTGTTTTGCATTTCTGACTGAAGCCAGCTGTGGGCTTGCTGCCGGAATTGTCATAATTATTCAAGAAGATGCTACCCCACTCATGGGTGCAGCATCCTATTTAAAGGTAATATCACAAGTTCAAGACAGGTTATGCAAATATTTCCACAGCACCTCCATTGTGTGATTACCCTCCTGCCACAGCCTGATTTCAAATTCCTCTTCACGAAAGCTAATTTGGAGCCAAGGAGGGTCGGATGCACAAAATCCTGGAAATCATATGAGAAATTCCTTTTCCTCACAGGTTTATAGCAATTAAATCCTTGATACTGACTTGCTCATCAATTCCACAGGAGGTGGAAGTGATTGCCTCTGCAGGTAGCAATCATTTTGTGCAATTGCCACAATTATCAATCTCCTTCAGGATGATTGGAATTTAGAAATAGGAACCAGAAGAGTGTTAGGTTTTTCAAGACATGGGGTAATATTAGAAACCTGCCAATGAGAAATCATGTCTTTCTCTTCATGAAAGTTTCTTAGCAAGTGAACAGTGGTTAGAAAATACATCCACATTTCTGAGTCTCTTCCCTTAAAGAGTTTAATGCATTGTATATACCGAAAAGGCTTAATGGATTTCGAAATCTACAATGAGTTTTATCTTTTCACTATTCCCATTAATTTATATGCTGACACGTGTACGTCTCTGACATGTGTTAAAGTCTAAGTAATTTTTAATGCTGGCGATGGTATTGGAAGTATACACTTCCCATCCCACTCTGGAAAGGTAATTTCACAACACGCATAAAAAGCCTTAAAATGTTTAAACTCTTTGTCCTCGTCATTTCTCTTTTGGAAATCTATCCTAAGAAAAAATTCAGACATTAAAAAAAAAAGATTTAAGTACTCAGTGTTATTTCCAATAGCAAAATATTAGAAAACACTTTAAAGCTCAATAATAGGAGAATAGTTAAATAAATTATGGTTCATTAAATGATGGTGCATTATGCAGCTATTAAAAGTTATGTTTTTGAAGAGTAGTTAATGACACATGGAAAATGTTCATTATAGAATGTCAAGTGGAAAAAATAAACACAATCATAGTTGAATAATAAGTGTAATGTAATTTGTTAATTATCCATTATGTAACTCTGAAATGTAGGTGTTTTTATTCCCGTATTGCAGAAAAGGAAACAAAGGCTCAGAGAATTTAGATGAGAGATAGAGACCAAGAGAAAGGAAAAAATGCTCGATGGAAAGACACAAAATGTATTGGTGGTTACCATGGAGAAGTGGGAACCAGATACAATCGTGTTCTTTATGCATGGTGGTCGTCTCCACCGTAAGTATGCACTACCGTTGGAATCAGAAAAGAATAAATATCATTAAAATAGTCTGTGCACCTAAGGCACGGATGGCTTTGGAAAAGAACTTTTTTTTTTGAGCTGGGCTGCATGAAGCAGGATTTACTACCCCAGTTCTAGCCTTCAAACAAGCAAACTTGAGCACAATCTTGCTTGGCTCTTCTGGCCTCTGGGTAGAGGTAGTTCAGACACAGATATGCCCGACCTGAATCAGGGCTGGCAGTCTCTGTGCAGCTGTCTCCTCTCACTGCATTTCATTTCCTGTTGCAAAACAAAGCATGTGGTAAATTCAGCCACACTCAGAGTTTTGGCACTAATTGCAGCATTTCTTAAAAGCATGGTCCAGCAACCCCCAACATTGGAATCACCTGGGTTCCTTCTTAATACCATCAATCCTTAGGCCTTTCAGACCTCCTGAAACAAGATGAGGATGGGAAGTCTGCATCTGGAACAAGAGGTCCAGGTGATTCTTGTGTACACTAATGTTAGACAATCACTGCTCCAGGGGACTCTACCACTAAAAGAAAGAAAAGAAAGAAGCCAATGCTTAACCCAGTGAGAAGTTCTATAGGGCAGATATCTGGGGGCAGAAAACGCTTCTAATCACATCAGGTCAGCAACTTCCTACTAATATCCTGACTCTGTTCCTCGCCATTTGGGATGACCTTTACTTTGGGAAATTACTCTCACTCTCTGAGTCTCATTGTTCTTATCTCTGAAATGGGAGTAATAACAATAATAGTAATATAATAGGTATTATTATGGCTGGATCTACCCTATAGAACAAAAGCCAAAGTTACTCTTGCCTGAAATGTAAGTGTGCAGTGATCAATGAGTTCTCAAGTCAGACTTATACATACACACACACACACACACACACACACACACACATATATATATATGGTTGTTGCTGTTGTTGTTTTGAGACAGGATGTTGTTCTGTTACCCAGCAGGGAGTGCAGTGGTGCAATCATAGCTCACTGCAGCATCAACCTTCCAGTCTCAAGTGATCCTCCTGCTTTAGCCTCCCAAGTAGCTGGGACTACAGACACACACCACCATGCCCAGCTAATGTTTTATTAATACAATTTTCAATAGAGACAGGGTCTTACTATGTTGCCCAGGCTGGTCTCAAACTCCTGGCCTTAAGGGTTCCTCCCATCTCAGCCTCCCAAAGTGCTAGGATTATACCACCATGACCAGTGTCTCAAGCCAGATCTTTAAGATGGTGTGCAGATCCTCTATGACCCACTCTCTCTTTTCCCATAAGCTCTCTGACACCATCTTCTACTCCCCTTTCTCTCACTTCATTCAGGGACTCCATCCTCTTCGTTTTTCTTAAACATGCCAGGCATACTCTCAACATAAGGCACTTGAATTGACTGCTCCCTCTGCCTGGATATCCGCATGTCTAACTCCATCACCTCTTTTGCTCAAGTGATCTTTTCCATGCCACCATCCTCTTTGAAATTTCAACCCCTTCCTCATGATCATACTTCTAGTCTTCCTCCCCTGCTTTTCTTCATTTTCTATTGCACTTTCGCCTGCTAATATGCTATATAATTACCACTGTATCATCCTTATTGTTGCTGTCCCCACCTCCCACACATCTCTGTTGGGATGGAAACCACACAAATCTAGGAGTTGTTGTCTTTTTGTTGTTGTTCTCTCATGTCCCCAGGCCCCTTGAACTGTGCCTGGCATGTGGCACATACTCAGGATATACTTGTCAGATAAATGCCCAGGTGAAGGAATGAAAAAAGAACTTGAAAAGTCTCCTCCACTCCCTCATTTACCAGGGAGATTGATAGTTCCTTAAGGCAGAATGACTTGAATGTTCAGGGATTTACTTATTTGCCTCTTGTTTTATCTGGGGTTGGGCTAATTTCTCAGAAATCCCTATTAATCTCCCCTATTCTTCTTGTCAAAAAAGGCTTTGCCTCTCTGAGAGGGACCTAGATATAGGTACAGATGACAGAGATAGGTACAGACATAGGTACAGATGACTGTTCAACGGCGGGCCAATGGGCAACGATTTTGCCATGAATATTGTTTATGAAAAACAACAACAATCAAATGGCTCCGAAAAAGATGGGTCAACACCTCCCTTCCCAAAGACATGGGGGGAGAAAGCGTTCTGCAACCTACCCAGACCCAGGAGGCCATGATTTGTTCTGTTAAGACAAGCTTGAACAATCACAGTCGTCTCACCCAAGAAGCCTCTTGACCTCATGAGGTGAATAAAATTTCCCAAGTGAGTAAAACCGTGTCTGACTCTCTGCCCTTTCCAGGTCCCCCTGAAGGACCCTCAGAAAACAGAACTACTGACTTAGAAATAAAAATGTGAATAAAGGGGAAGTATTGTAGACTGTGAAACACGCCACATCTCAGCAGTGGGTGTTGTTGGCATTTTAATGACTGCTATTGCTATTATTTGTCCTCACCAATACACTTGAAGATCTCAGTAACTGTTGCTACTTCTTTGCTCTGAAGACCTTCCAATTTGCTCCAAATTGGACTGAGTGATACGATTAGCCCACATCAGCCACTTGTTAATCCGGATAAAAGACCAGCTTTCTTTCTCCATTACCCCAGGTCTCCGTGGAGGTGATCAATAAGAATATGCGAAGCCCCCAGAAGGGCACCATTCCCAGGAGAGAGCGCCAGAGGGCAGAGTCACAAAAAGTTTCTTTGCACTGCTTGGACTTCTTTATGCCAGACCCACTTGACTTTAATGATTGTTTTTGTCATTCTGCACAGCAAGGTGCAATCTATCTTTTCTGATATTTCAGAACAGGGTGCTCCCCTCTCGTGCTTGGGTTTTTTTCAGATAACCACGCTGGAATTCTTTAGCAATCACTTGCAGTGAGACAAACCGGAAAGGAGAAAAAGGAAAAAATGGATGACCCATGGAGTATTCAAACCACACCAAGCAGCCTTTCTCCAATTCCTGGCACGCAGTCACAGATAAGAGGGAGCTGAAAGAATCACATCTCCTTTGGAGCCTGAGGCTGTTATCTACAAAGATAGGGCAGTGGGATGGAAGTGGGGTCCCAATTGAGGAAGACCTTAGATCAAGGTTCTGATACTTTTCATCAACGTGAACTTGAATAATTCGTTTAACCTTTCTGTGACTCAGTTTCTTGAATCACAGACGACAACAATAATACTTCTTATAGAGATGATGTGAGTACTAGAGGTAATTGCTTAAAGATGTTGATACATAATGAGTACAGAATACATTATTACTGCATGGAGCAATGCCCATTTGAAATCCTCTGAGGGCTGGTGGTTCATTTGTTGTGAACAGAACTCCTCTGTTTCTTAGTCCTTTATATTACTGGTTATTTGTCTCCCTTAGGCAAAGATCTCCGGTGATGGTGATGATTTCCATAATCTTGTCACCTTAATTGCTGCTGTCACTGTAAGTATTGAAATTAATTTTGATTTCTTTTTGTTTCTGCTTAGCACTTCGAATGTGACTAATGGGATTATTTTTGGCTTTGGCTTGGAGCAGTTTTCCCAGGAGCTTGAGCGGTGCTGGCCCGCGTTTTCCAAGTGAGGCCAACTTTCTTTACAGGGATCGTATGGGTTTTGGAAATCTCCGAAAAGAGAATCAGTTAGCTGTGGTCATTTCAGTTAAATGACACATAAATGGTGTATGCTTTCTGCTTGTAAATTCTCTCTTGTATATCTTCATGAAACCTTATGTGTTGAGCTTACTGCAACTTGGGTATTGCAATATAATGCTTTATGTGGATTATGCAACTTCTCATCAAAACTCCAAGGGCTAAAGGTCAAAGTCTTGGCTTTAGAAATCAGGAAACTAACTAGTAAGTAGCAAGACCAGGATTCAAACCTGAGCATGTTGCACTCTAAAGCCAATGCTCATTTTGACAAACTAGGCTGCTTCTGCAAATTTGCTCTGATGATTTTTAATATCTACTTTGAGGGTATTTGATTAAGGTAAATATGCCACCTGAAGGGGAGGCTTCCTTCTTTTTGATAATTTATATTGTGCTTGGCTTTCAAGGTTTATTCTCACTTACCTTCCCTGTTTATTCTATCGTGGGCTCTTTCCAACATGTAAAGCTACATCCTTATTCCATTCTTGCCCCTCTGCAATTCATTATCCCCGTAGCAGCTTTACTGTGAACATCTGGAAAACAGAAATCTCATTATATTACATCCACGCCTTAAAATCGTCAATGACTTTCCATTTCTTTTAGGAGGAATCTGTAGTGGATTAAATATAGTTACAATTTTTTTTTGTCACTCCTTCCATCAAGAATGCTGGCCCTGTGACTTATTTCGATCAGTATAATGTAGCCCAAAAAAAGTGGTAGTGGCCCATCTAAAGCTGGGCCTTAAGAGACCTGCAGCTCTCAGTTTTGCTTCTTTGGAATGTTCCTTCTTAGAATCCAGCTGCCATGCTGGGAGGAAGCCCAAGCTAGCCGTGTCTTAAACATTCCAACTCCATCTAATATCCAGGTGAATGCATCAGCATGACAGAGCCCAGGGAATGCTAACAAAAGAATCACCTAAGCAATTCATAGAATCATGAAAAAAATTATAAATTATTATTGTTTTAAGCCCTTAAGTTTTGGTGTGATCTGTTACTCAGCAATAGAAAACCAAAACCAAATCCAAAAGCTTATCATGGCCTTCAAGACCCTGCATAACCTGAGCACCGGCTGATTCGCTTTACTAGTATCAAGCCATTTTCCATATTACTCACTATGCTCCCAGTAAACTGGGCTTCTTAGAGATTCTTAAACACATCAACCCTTTCTTGATTCAAGACTTTTGCTTTATCATTCCAACTACCTGGGACATTATTTTCTTTTCTTTTTTTTTTTTTTTGAGACGGAATCTCGCTCTGTAGCCCAGGCTGGAGTGCAGTGGCCGGATCTCAGCTCACTGCAAGCTCCGCCTCCCGGGTTCACGCCATTCTCCGGCCTCAGCCTCCCGAGTAGCTGGGACTACAGGCGCCCGCCATCTCGCCCGGCTATTTTTTGTATTTCTTAGTAGAGACGGGGTTTCACTGTGTTCGCCAGGATGGTCTCGATCTCCTGACCTCGTGATCCGCCCATCTCGGCCTCCCAAAGTGCTGGGATTACAGGCTTGAGCCACCGCGCCCGGCCCTATTTTCTTTTTCTTTTCTTTTTTTTTTTTTTTTGAGACGGAGTCTCACTCTGTCGCCCAGGCTGGAGTGCAGTGGCGCGATCTCAGCTCACTGCAAGCTCCGCCTCCCGGGTTCACGCCATTCTCCTGCCTCAGCCTCCGGTGTAGCTGGGACTACAGGTGCCCGCCACCTCGCCCGGCTAGTTTTTTTGTATTTTTTTAGTAGAGACGAGGTTTCACCGTGTTAGTCAGGATGGTCTCGATCTCCTGACCTCGTGATCCGCCCGTCTAGGCCTCCCAAAGTGCTGGGATTACAGGCTTGAGCCACCGCGCCCGGCCGACATTATTTTCTTTATTCTTAGCATGGCAGGCTTCTATTCATCCTTCTGGCTTAAATATCCTTCTTTTTGAGAACCGACATGTCTTCCCTATTTAGTGAGTCACCCAACCCTGTTTTTTAATTTATCACTATGTTCTGATTGTTTTATTACTTCCACTGTTATAATTTGCAATTGCATATTTCTCTGTTGACTCATTATGTCTTTCCCAATAGATTTACTTTATTTTATGTTTTATTTACTTATTTTTTTCGAGACAGATCTCACTCCTGTCACCCAGGCTGGAGTGAGGTGGCATGATCTTGGCTCACTACAACCTCTGCCTCCTGGGTTCAAGCGACTCTTGTGTCTCAGGCTCCCGAGTAGCTGGGATTATAGGTGCATACCACCACGCCCGGCTAATTTTGCTGTATTTTTAGTAGAGATGGGGTTTCACCATGTTGACCAGGCTGGTCTCGAACTCCTGACCTCAAATGATCCATCTCCCTCGGCCTCCCAAAGTGTTGGGATTACAGGTGTGAGCCACCGCGCCAGGCCTGTCTTTCCCAATAGATTTTAAATAACACAATGGTAAAGACCAGCTTGCCTTTTTCAACAGTGGATATTTTGTATCTAGTACCGTGCCCAGACACATGGTAGGTATACAATAAATATATTTGTTGAATAAATAAATGATTGGTATGCCATGCATTCCAGCCCCTGTTAATAGGTTGCCTTAAAGTTATGCTAGGACTCTATCTCTGCCTTTCTAGGCAAAGGCTACGTCTAGCACGTGGACATTTTTCTCCCTTTGCACATTAGGCAGATGTTAGGTGGGATCCTGCATGATAGAAACTCAGCCAGAACTTGTGAAATGCAGAGATCATTGGGTGTGAATCATCTGGGTTCCTTTCTTTTTGTCCAAATACTTGCGTGCTTTGGTTTATTTTGTAGGTGGGAATCTGACAGCTACATAGGCAATCTCTATAAATGTAACCTAAAAATATTATGCTCTCTGCTGTACAAAGTATTTTAAAATATATTCCTTTATTTTATCCACCCATTCATTTATCTATATATATCCATCCTTCCATCTATCCATTCATCCATCTATTCATTTATTTGTTCATTCTCTCAGCATTTTTTTTTTTTAACAGAGTTTTGCTTTGTTACCCAGGCTGCAGTGCAATGGTGTGATCTTGGCTCACTGCAACCTCCACCTCTCGGGTTAAGGCGATTCTCCTGCCTCAGCCTCCAGAATAGCTGGGATTACAAGCATGTGCCACTACACATGGCTAATTTTTGTATTTTTAGTAGAGACGAGGTTTCACCACTTTGGCCAGGCTGGTTTCAAACTCCTGACCTAAGGTGATCCACCCTCCTCAGCCTTCCAAAGTGCTGGGATTACAGGCGTGAGCTACTGCACCCACCCTGTTTCAGCAAATATTTATTGAGCCTCTTTTATGTGCCAGGCACCATTCTAGACGCAAGCATACAATAGTCAATAAAGCAGATGTGGTCCTGTCCCTAATGAAGATTACTGATGAGTGGCTGGCCATGAAAAGACAAACAAAAATGTTAAAAGTATGTAATTACAAATGGAGAACATTGCTGTAAAATTAGTGAAGAGGGCGCTGTCATATGTACTGACATGCTCACACTTGCCATGAATATATCACACCTCTTTCTGTCTTTTTTTTATTTTTATTTATTTTTTTTGAGACGGAGTCTTGCTCTGTCGCCCAGGCTGGAGTGCAGTGGCCGGATCTCAGATCACTGCAAGCTCCGCCTCCCGGGTTCACGCCATTCTCCTGCCTCAGCCTCCCGAGTAGCTGGGACTACAGGCGCCCGCCACTTCGCCCGGCTAGTTTTTTGTATTTTTTAGTGGAGACGGGGTTTCACCGTGTTAGCCAGGATGGTCTCGATCTCCTGACCTCGTGATCCACCCGTCTCGGCCTCCCAAAGTGCTGAGATTACAGGCTTGAGCCACCGCGCCCGGCCCTCTTTCTGTCTTAAATGCCTTTCAAAGACCCTCCTATTGCCCTTGACACAAAATTCATCTTTCTTATAGTCCTCTCATGGCTCCATCCTCCCTTTTCCCCTCTCTTTCCTAAATGACTTCTGTTGTTTCTGTTTTCACACATATTTTCACTTCTAGATCAGAGTTTTTCAACCCCAGGGCTACGTAATTCTTTGTTGTAGGAGATGTCCTGAGCATTGTAGAATGTTTGCAGTCTCCTTTCCTCTACCCCCTAGATGCCAGTTGCACTTCCCCCTACCCTCAATTTGTGACAAGCAAAAATATCTGCAGAAATTTCCAAATGTTTCCTGGGAGGCAAACGCACCGTTGGTTGAAAACTACAGTTCTAGGTTAAGAGTATGGGGTTTGGCATTGGGAAGGTTATCCTGTCCTTGTTGAGCACTCTCTACTGTCAATCAAAGTGCACCCGTCCTCCAGCCAAGGGGTGGCTACATGACTGACATTAGGCTCCTAAAGTACTTCCTCTCTGGAATTTATTCTTAGGTAAAACATTGGATTGAAAACAGGTGATCCATCCTCCTGCCGCTTCCAGAGGAATCTAGCTACTTAAAGTTTCCTGAAACTGCACGTTTTGAGTTCTAGTTCACCTGTCTTGGTGCTTCTTAAAACTGCCCTATATTAATCCAGTAAGCTTCCTTTCTCCCTTAGTTAGAGTCAGTTTCTATGATTTATGACCAAAGAATAACTATCTGGCACATCCTCCTACATACTTAACAATTTTTTAGGATACCAGTAGTTACATATTCCCTGTCTTTTTGTCTGTCTCTCTCCCCTGACCCCTTGCCCCTCCTTCTCTCCCTCTCCTGCTGCCTCCCCCTCCCTCTCTCTCTCTCATTCTGTCTTCTTCCTTCTATATTGCTCTTTCTCTCACTTCCACTGCTGTGTCTGGAAAATCCTGCCATTCACCTGGCTCATCATCCTTCAAGACCCAGATTAATTGCTATTTCCTTCCATTAATACTCCAGAAACTTTACACTGGTTCTTCTATTTTCCCCGGGGGACTGTGTACATTCTTTGAGAGCAGCACTGTTTTTGTCTGTTCTCACACTGCTATGAAGACATAGCTGACACTGGGTAATTTATAAAGGAAAGAGGTTAAATTGACTTGCAGTTCTGCATGTCTGGGGAGGCTTCAGGAAACTTACAATCACGGCAGAAGGTGAAGGGAAAGCAAGTTTGGATCTTCTCACATGGCGGCAAGAGAGAGAAAAGTGAGGAGTAAAGGGGGAAGAGCCCCTGGTAAAACCATCGGCTCTTGTTAGAACTCACTATCACAGAAACAGCATGGGGGAAACCGACACCATGACCCAATCACCTCTCACGAGGTCTCTCCTTCAACACCTAGGGATTACAATTCAAGATGAGATTTGGGTGGGGACACAGCCAAGCCATATCAAGCATCTATCACACCACGCTGCTATATTTGCATGGTCATCTGTGTCCCTGCCATGCAGCACTCCTTTGGGGTGAGGATCAAGCCTCTGAGGGCTGCATGTGTGACAACGGGACTGGGCACACAGTTCCTGCTCAGCCATTGTTCTTTGCTGGGGTAAATAGACGGATAGATGCACTGCCCCTGCGCAAGGACAAAAGGTCGGAGATTCATTCTCCTCTATGACTGACAGAAATTGTGCTGAACTGTCTCAGAATAAACCTTTCGTGGGTTTGCACTCCTATGTTCAAAGTGCCCTGGGCCAAAATCAAAGAGTTTATTCTTCCTGATGTGCAGAGGACAAACAGTACAAAGTCACTGTGACCTTGGAGATTCTGCTTTCTTCAAAAATAACATGTTTTTTTTGTTGTTGTTATAAAACAGTACAAATGTATTATAGAGAATTTATATAATACAAAAAGGCATTAAGAAGAAAATAAGAATCACCCATAACCCCAGAACCCAGAGACAAATGCTGGCTTTTTGAAGTACTTTCTTCCGATATTTTCTCTCTATGTACTCACAATTTGTAGAGGTATTTATTTACATACTATTTTTGTTACATGCTTTCTCTCATTTAATCATAAATAACACTCATTTTCCTTTATGTATTCTTACAGAGCACTGCTTTTAGAATCTGCATACTACTCCACCTTATAGGTAAGCTACTGTCGATTTGATCAATCTCTTTCTTTGCCAAAACTATGTCATTTTCCTATTTTTAGTGGGTGGTGATAAAGTAACACTTTTCTTGTTCCTGCCCAACTTCAGAGCACAATGAGGTTTAGACACAGGAAATTCAGATAGGTGGGGATCAAACTGTCATCTCAGTTACTGATTGGTTACTGATTGGTTTCTAGTTTAGAGGATGCTGCCTAGGTAGAGAAACAGAATTCTGTGATACTGTTACCCAGAACTGGACAGGCTTATCCAGGGCAGGCATGAGCACTGCTGCCAAACCTCAGGCCTCCTGCTTAGGGGCAGACCTCTCATGTTATGTCTGGAGAACAGACCCGTAGATATCCTCTCAGCAAGAAGTCAGATTCTTTCCAAAAGGAGGTGCAAAAGGAAGGCAGGACAGGCCAGATCAGTGTCTGCTAAATTCACAAACCAGACTGACCTCTCCCCTTTCCTTGGCACAACCAAGGAGTAATATACCCTAGTGGATGTCTTCCATCTTACTATGTTGGACATCTTTGAAAACAAATCCACGACTCTTTCCTTTTTTCTTTTCTTTTCTTTCTTTTTTCTTTTTTTTTTTGAGATAGAGTCTTGGTCTGTCACCCGGGCTGGAGTGCAGTGGCATGATCTTGACTCACCGCAACCTCCACCTCCCAGGTTCAAGTGATTCTCCTGCCTCACCCTCCCAAGTAGCTGAGATTACAGGTGCCCGCCACCACACCCGGTGAATTTTTGTATTTTCAGTAGAGATGGGGTTTTACCATGTTAGTCACGTTGGTCTCGATCTCCTGACCTGAGGTGATCCTCCCACCTCAGCCTCCCAAAGTGCTGGGATTACAGGTGTGAGCCACCGCACCCGGCCGTGACTACTTTCTTAAGGTAAATTTCTGGAAGAATTACTGTATAAAGGAAATTGAATATTTTTAAGACTTTTGAAACTTAGTTCCAACTTGTTTACTACAAAGTTTACTCCAGCTGCAATGTATGCAGTTGACCATGTCACTGTCTTTACACCAGCATTGAGGGGTAACACTTTAAGGCTTTTCTTCTATTTGTCTGATTTTTAAAGGCAGCTTTTTTTTTTTTTAATTTTTTGTTTATCTGAATAATAATGAAACTGATTTTCTTTTTTGTATCAATTTGTAATTTAGGGCCCTTTTGCTCTGCACCTTTGTCCATTTCTTTCTGCTGAATGTTAATATTTTCCCACGGATTCATACGCTAAATACATTAAACTTTTATCTGATATTTTTTAATTTGTTGTTTTATTTTGTTTGTAATTTAAATAGATCTGATATTGTCAAATTTGTTGAGTGTTTGCTTTGTGATTTTTTTCTATTGCTTACAAATTTCTTCCTCTTCAGATGCAAAATCTTTAATGTTTTAAAATTTTATTCATGTATTTGCACTTATTTTAATCTGATTGGAATTTTTTTTGGTGTGTGTTATAAGATTAAAGCTTGATTTCTCCTGTAACAAATAGATAATTAATTGTCTAGCATCATTTATGTTTTCTTTCACTGGTAACTGGTGCATCTTTTATGTTTCATGTATCTGTCAACTTGTCTGCTACAATATTATATGTAGTATCTTATTAAAATTTTAATTTTCCTTTTCTTTTCTTTTTTTCTTTTTTTTGAGACGGAGTGTCACACTCTGTCACCCAGGCTGGAGTGCAGTGGTGCGATCTTGGCTCACTGCAACCTCCGCCTGCCGGGTTCAAGCAATTCTCCTGCCTCCGCCTCCTGAGTAGCTGGGACTACAGGCATGTGCCACCATGCCTGGCTCATTTTTTGTATTTTTGGTAGAGACAGGGTTTCACCATGTTGGCCAGGCTGGTCTCGAACTCCTGACCTCATGATCTTCCTGCCTTGGCCTCCCAGAGTGCTGGGATTCCAGGTATTAGCCACTGCGCCCAGCCCTTCTCCTTTTCTTTGTTGATTCCTATGATGATGGATACCTGGGTTGCTTCCATATTTGTTAGCCAGATATAATCATTCCACATTGTAAACATGTATCAAAGTATCACACTGTACCCCATAAATACATACAATTATTATTATATCAATTAAAAATAAAAATAAATGAATAAAACAAAAATTGTAATATCTGGCAGGACAGGCTGTTCCTTTTACTTGTCCTGTTTTTCGTCGTATCTCTTGATCAGTCTCATCTACTTATATTTTCAAATAAACTTCAGAATAATTGTATTAAGCTTTGAAAGAATCCTTTTTAGAATTCTGGTTAGCATTGAATTAAATGCATTAATTAACTTTGGAAGAAGTGACATTTTAATAATACTAAATTTACCTATTTAGGAAAATGGCATATTGAGCTCTTCAAATCTTTATAGATAGATAGATAGATGTTGATGTATCTTCATCCCTTGGCCAATATCATGTGTGTGTATTTTGCCCTTCAGTTCTGGATGTTTTGTTTTTATTTCTATTATTTCTACTGTGAATGGATTTTTTTCTCTATTTTCCAATTGCTTTATGTCAAATACTACATAGGAAAAATGTAGACATACTGATTTTGTAACTCATCAGTCACCTCCAGACCATAATTATTATTTCCAATTTTTTCCCAGCTCCTTTTTTTCTAAGTAAACAATCATATCTTATGGAAGTAGTGATGAAGTTCCTTATTTTTTTTTTTTTCTTCTCATGACCTATTGGATTTACTAGAAAATCCATAATGGCAATAAATAATAGTGGTTTCCTTATCTTATTAATAAATGAAAAATCTCCTTATATGATGTTGACCATTGACTTGAGATGGTTAAATAATTATATTGAGGCACTTTCATCTTATTCTAGTTGTACTAAGTTTTCATTAGTAATGACTGTTGAGTTATCAAGTGCCTTATTGTCACTTATGATTACCTCATTACCTTATTATTATTATAACAACTTGGAAATTTGGTGGAGATGATTGAGTCATAATCTTTCCGTCTCAAAACTTGATGTTATGGAGGAAAAAAATGAGACCAGTTTGATGTTTTCATCTTTCTTGGTAAAACATTTTTTGAGTTGTTTTGTTTTGTTTTCTGCCTGGCTACATGCAGACTATAAAAAGTTGATCTTTGAAATTCTGAAACCTTATCATGTATATTTCCAGACAGTGGCATTTAGTGTATCTATTTGAATTACAAATTCAGGTCATCCATAAATCTGGACAGTGTTTTGCTATTTTGTCTCGGTGATTATTGCTTTTGTCCTATTTTTTAGGATAGCTTTTTTAGAAACGCCAGCTAGTGGTATGCTGGATCTGTATGTTTGGTTCTCCACATCTTTTATTTAGTCTCTATTTCATGTCTTTGATCTTTGACTCTGCATTCTGGGCAGGGTTTGTGTGTTTGTCCTACATACCATTGGTTTAGTTTCTAAAGTGTTTTGTACTGTTTCAATGTATGATTTAACTTGTCTATTACATTTTGTATTTCCTTGCCATGTTTTCATATCTTATCAGGTCATTTTATTTTTTGCCCTTCTTTTTCTTAATTCCCTTTTATAATATTATTATATACTTTTTCGTTTAAATGTTTACTTTTTTCATTCACCAAGTATATAAAATCAGAACTTATAAGTTCTTTTCAGATTACAAAAGTAACATATATTACTGCAGAAAGTTTTGGAAGTACAGAAAAATACATAAAAGAATATAAAAATGACCATTATCCTGTTAACCAGAAAAGAAAAAATCACTGCCAATACAATGGAGTATTTTCTTCTAGTCAAAATTTGGATTTCTTTCTTTATAGTTCTTAAATGAAATTGGGATTCTTTGGTATATATTATCTTTCTTAATTTTTATTTGGAAATAATTATAAGAAATTGCGAAAATACGACATAGAGTTCCATGTGCATTTCACCTAGCTTCCTCAGGTACCATCTCGTGTAACTAGCAGAATATCAAAACTAGGAAATTGACCACTGGTAAAATACTATTTCCTATACTACAGATCTTATTCAGTTTTCACCAATTTTTTACATGTGTGTTTTACCACATGTGTGTATATGTGTATCATCCTGTGCAATTTTATTCCATATAGAGATTCATGGAATCATGACTACACTCAAAATACAGTGGTATTTCATCATCATAGAGGTACCCCATGTTACCCCTTTATATTTCCACCCTGTCTTTATACCTTGGCAAGAGCTAATAATATGTCTCCTCTGTACAGCTGTGTCATTTCAAGAATGTCACATATATGGAATCATACAGGATGTAATCTTGTCAGATTGACTTATTTTGCAAGGCGCAATGTCCTGGACGTTCATGCAGGTGGTTGCATGTATCAATGTATAGATAGAACGGAGTTTATATAACCATTGACGTGTTAAAGGACATTTGGGTTGTTTTCAGGTTTTGCTATTGTGAATAAAGCTTCTATGAACATTCATGCACAGACAGGGATTTTCTAGTATTCACTGGTTTTAAATCCTCCTTTTTAAATATAGCATTCTGTTGTAAGCATGTTTCTATACCATTATTTAGTTTCTGAAAACGTGGTTTATAATGGCTGTAAAATATTCTGCCATATGGACGTATCTCAATTTATGTAACCATTGCCCTATAAGTTCATGTTTTGTTTAATTTTATTGGCAGCATACCAGATGCTTTGTAGAATTTTCTTCTCTTTCTCATAATGAATTCTTTAAAATGTGTGTACTTTCTGTGCATTTTGTGTGCAATGTTCCCTTTCATTTATGATTGGAAGTTGTTTCTCAGATTCCAGGCTGTTGGTTTTTTATTCTATTTTTCCTTCTTTTTAAAAGTAAGAAAACATTTAGGCAGTCTTGGTGTTTGTCTATCAACACATTGGGTGGAGTTTTGGGTTTTGGGGTTTTTTTTTTTAGCATCCCTAATTGTTCACGTGTATCCTGTTGCATCCTCATCCCTCAGACCTTTGATGAAAGGCTGATGAATCTATTCTGCTGTTAGCCAGACTTCTGAAGCCTGGTGGCTATATATGGAGTGTGGGCAGGGGAGAAACAGTTGCCCCACTGATGATACAGTGCGAATTTATTCATGGATTATTTAATATGTGTCTAGCTCTCATCTCAGCAGCACCAGTGCATTAAATCTTACCCAGCATACACTGTTCCTACTACTATTTCTCTATCCTTCTTTCTTCCCACTTCAGTTCTCACGTCTTGCATCTCAGGTTGCAATAAGCATTCACTGTTCACTCTTCCTGTTGCATCCTCCACCATGTCACAACTCCAGCCATCAAAATCTGCAGACCAGAGACCAGAACCTGAAGGCCCTTGGGGTAAACTGAGTCTGGAACTTTCATCTGGGATCTATGGTCTCCTCTGAATCTCTGCCCAATTATTTTCCTGGTGTAATATATGTATTGATCCACTCACATGCTTTGAGACCCTCTGTGTCTTCTTGCCTTCCAGAAAGTGCCAGGCAAAGGACTTAACACATAGAGATACATTAAATTTTACCTAGGGAATACTGTTTCTACCACTCTTTCTCTCTACGTCGTTCCTCCCACTGCATTTCTCACATCTTGCATCACAGGTTGCAATAAGCATCCACTGTTTACTCTTTCTGTTGCATCCTCCACCATGTCACAACTTTAGCCGTCACAGTCTCCAAGTGAAAAGTAGTAAGAAAGAGAGGATTTGGGGCATTGAGTCAATAAAAGAGCCATGACCTCATTAGAATGTACCTCCTACCTATCAGAGTCCCATGTGTCTCAGGTATCAGAGGTCATGAAAAACCATTACCTTTTCCCTTCCTGGGCTTGCTCTTCTGCCTCAGGTAGCCAAGAGTGAATTCTTCACAGGAATTTTGTCTGGAGTCTAGCCAGTGCTATTGCAATCCTGCATCTTGGTGTGGTTTGAAATTATTTTAACAGAAATAAGGCACTGTAAAAAATCAGGTGCCTCTAGATTTCCACCCTCATTACCCAGAAATATGTAATAGCTTTGTGATCTAAAAGAATGGTATTGGGGGCAGTGTCTTATTCTTCTCCAACTGATGACGAGTGTCATCTCTGAAACACTTCATTGTTTAAAAAGCACTTTATATGCATTATCTCAGCTCATTCATCCAGTTTCTGAGCACCTGTTATGTGCCAAGCAATAGGGACACAGAGTGAATGACACATTCTCCTCTCCCCCACTTTTCCCCCTTAGAACTCTCCAATAGCTTTACATAATGCTTAGAATAATAATTCAGATCCATCCTCTTGCAGCAGGAGCTGGCCCTTTCTAGCTCTCCAATCTCATCTCTGCACACTCTGTTCATTCTCCACTTCTCTCTAGCCACAGAGGCTGTTTCTCGAACATACTAAACTCCTTCCAACCACAGAACCTGCTGTTCCTTTACCCAGCAATGCTCTTTTTTCATATTCATATAACTCGCTGTTTCTTGTCATTCAAATCTCAGCTTAAATGTCTCCTGCCAGAAAGGTCAAAACATTGTGCTTTAAATGATCAAATACTGGAAACATAAGCATTCTGCCCCAACTAAAGCATTGTTTGTGATAGCTGCAATCAGTCCATTAGTTGATCAACAATGAGTAAGTTTCCCACTCTGAGTCAGATGCTATGTTAGATACTGTGGATACAGTGGTGAATGGCTTACATGGCCCCGGCTTCTTGGGGTCTACATGCTTTTGGCAGCCGACAGTCTTCAAACAGACAAGACCTCAGCAAAAGGTGGGCAGTAGAGCTGAGATAAGATGATGTCAGCCTAATAAGGGTGCTCTAATGCTCTAAAAATCCCTTGCCAAGAACACCCGTTTGCTTCCCCCCTTTGATTTCTAATCTGCTCATTTAGGAGCTCAGATTCTGAAGTAACAAGGATTAATTTTCGAAGTGACCTAGAGGCTCTCCAAGAACACCATTAACCTTACCTATTTAGGAACATGGCCCGCCTCCCAGCTCCAATTCCAGGAGTGATTCACCTTATTTAAGTGAGAACACAGAGGCTCCAGCACATTGTCCCCGGTGCTGGCCCGCAGAATGTTGCTGGGGAAGCTCTGTTTGACGTTTGCTTTTCCCTTCCTTGTGAGGAAGTTGACTAGGGCTGGTTATCACGGTGACACCGGAAGCAGAGAGCCTTGCCTGATGCTCCAAGGGAAGCTTTTCTTTGTTCTTCCTTCTTGGTGCAGGAGGAGTGAGGTGGGTAGGGACAAAGGTGGGTTCTGGAATCTAAAACAGGCAGATACCTCTATGCAAAAGGCCACTACCTCTGGTTTAAAATCCCAGCCCTTAGCTGGGCTTGGTGGCTCATGCTTGTTATCTCAGCACTTTGGGAGGCTGAGGCAGGAGGATTGCTTGAGCCCAGGAGTTCAAGACAAGCCTGGGCAACACAGAGAGAACCCTCTCTCTACAAAAAAAAAAAAAAAAAAAAAAAAAAAGTAAATACATAAATATTTTAAAATCCCAGGCTAGGTGCAGTGGCTCATGCTTATAATCCCAGCACTTTGGGAGGCTGAGGCGGGCAGATCACTTGAGATCAGGAGTTTGAGACCAGCCTGGCCAATGTGGTGAAACCCTGTCTCTACTAAAAATACAAAAAAATAAACCAGGCCTGGTGGCGTGCACCTGTAATCCTAGCTACTTGGGAAGCTGAGGCAGGATAATTGCTTGAACCCTGGAGGCTGAGGTTGCAGGAACCCAGATGGTGGCACTTCACTCCAGCCTCAGTGACAGAGTGAGATTCAGTCTCAACAACAACAACAACAACAACAAATCCAGTCCTGTTATGAGTAAGCTAGGTAATCTCAACAGGTTACTTAACACTTGTTAGCCTGAGTTTCCCCATCAGGAAAGTCTCTGAAAAGTTTAAAAAAAAAAAAAAAGGCTCTGAAAAGTAAATAAACTTATTCCTTGAAGTGCTTATGACAATATCTGTTATACAACAAGTTAATCAGTGTTTTCTAGTTTTGTAGCTACTGGCACCATCATCCTCGTTACCATCACCGTCATCGTCATTATCACTATTTCTCACCAATGGATTCCCAGTGGCATCTTTGTAGAGGGAAAAGCCATGGCAAAGAACAAAGTTCAAATTCTGACTTCACTGTTTATGAGCAAGCCTGTTAATGCATCTTTCTGAGTTTCTTTATGTAAAGAATGGAGACAATAGAGTCTATTTTTCAGTGTTTTTAAGATTCAGTGAACATAGTTACATGAAAGTATTGGGTATATTATAAGTGCTTAACACAAATTAGTTGAACCTGAATTTCAATATACATCTTGCAGCAATATGGCCTTTGATTCTGGGGCTGCTTCCTCTGCTAAAACTTGAAAGGGCCTTTATAATTAAAGAAAAAAATAAGAACATTTCCCTCTCCCAAAGAGTAGAAAGCAGAGAATATATTACAACCTGTTTGAAATCAAGTTAACCTTTGGTTGGTTTATCTGGCATGTAATATTGTCATCACCACGGGATAGTGTTGGGCAGTCAGTTGGCCAATCAGCAGACATTTGTTAAGCACCTTCTAAGTGCTAAGTGCTTTGCCTGGCACACTATGGAAGAGAAGAAGACACCGAAGGTCCCAAAGAGTTTGAGTGGATCAATAGATACATGGCACCAAGAAGAAAATTGGGCAGAGAATCAGAGACCCTAGCCTGTAGTTTCCAGAGGAAAGACTCAGACTCAGTTTACCCAAAGGGCCTTCAGATTCTGTCCTCATTTGCTTTTTTTTTTTTTTGACAGGCTCTCACTGTGTTGCCCAGGCTGGAGTGCAGTTGCACAATCATGGCTCACTGCAGCCTTGACCTCATGGGCTCAAGTGATCTTCCCACCTCATCCCCCCAAGGAGTTGAGACTACAGGTGCACACTACCACGCTTGGCTAATTTTTTTTTTTTTTTTTTGTAGAGATAGGGTCTCTCCATGTCACTTAGGCTGGTCTCAGGCAATCCACCCACCTCAGCCTCCCAAAGTGCTGGGATTACAGGTGTGCGTCACTGTGCCTGGCCCTCATTTCCCACCGTTGTTCGACAAACACCCAACGTCCCAGCCAGTATATTGTGTTGTGCTCTTCCATGCCTCAGTAACTGCTCCTGCTATGGCTTCTGCCAACATCATCTGTTCCTAAACTATCTTTGCCTCTTTATCTTCACAAACTCAGCTGTAGCCCAACGTCTCCCAGGGATGCCCTTTTTGACTTACTATCTTGTGTGATTACTATATTCCTACCATATGAAATTGACATCTTTTAGGTTAAAGTGGCTGAATATTGCCAATTTCGTTCGATTTAACCAGACCCCTAGTATCCCATGCATGCTTCTTTTACACTGCGCACTGCAGAGGCAACACAGGCAATGGCGTACAGAGATAGGCTCCGGAGCCTGACTTCCTCAGTCCAATCCCAGGTCTGCCACTTATCTGCATTGTGACCTTGGGAATGTTACTTAACTACTCTGTGCCTCAGTTTCCCCATTTGTGTAACGAAGATAATAGAATCTATCTCATAGCATTCATGGGGGATTGTAGTTGTTTGTTCTCACACTGCTAATAAAGACATACCTGAGAGTGGGTAATTTATAAAGGAAAGAGATTTAATTCACTCACAGTTCTGCATGGCTTGGGAGGCCTCACAATCATGGTGGAAGGCAAGGAATGAATGAGAGCCAGTGAAAGGGGAAACCACTTATAAAATCATCAAATCTCATGAGACTTAGTCACTACCACAAGAACAGTATGGGGGAAACTGCACCCATGATTTAATTATCTCCCACTGGGTCCCTCCCACAAGATGTGGGAATTATGGGAGCTACAATTCAAGATGAGATTTGGGTGGGGACACAGCCAAACCATATCAGGGATCAAGTGAGAAAAAAATATATACACATACAGTTATACATCACTTAACAACAGAGATACAGTCTAAAGAATGCATTGTTAGGCTGGGTGCGGTGGCTCATACCTGTAATCCCAGCACTTTGGGAGGCCAAGGATCACCTGAGGTCAGGAGTTCAAGTCCAAGCTGGACAACATGGTGAAACCCCTCCTAAACTAAAAATACAAAAAAATTAGCCGGATGTGGTGGCACACGCTTGTGATCCCAGCTACTTCAGGAGGCTGAGGCAGGAGAATTGCTTGAACCCAGGAGGTAGAGGTTGCAGTGAGCAGAGATCGTGCCATTATACTCCAGCTTAGGTGATAAGAGTGAAAAAAAAAAAGGAATGCATTTTTGGGTTATTGGATCATTGGGCAAACATTGAAACTTTTACGTACGCAAACTTAGACGATATAGCGTACTACATATTCAGGCTGTATGGTACAGCCTATTTCTCCTAGTCTACAAATCTGCACAGCATGTGACCATGTGAAATCCTGTAGGCAACTGTAACAATGGTAAGTATTTGTGTATCTAGACATATCTAAACATAGAAAAGTACAGTAAAAAGAGAGTATTATAATCTTATGGACTATTGTACATGCAACAGTAACGTATATGTAAGAGGGTACTTATAGAATCAGCTATTAGTCATGAGAATAAAGAAACCTTCATATGAAAGCTTCCCAGATGATAGAGAAAAATGCAGCATTTATGTTGAAGTGTGACAGAGGGGCAATAACAGTTGAAAATTTATAACTAAAACATTGTCCTTAAATAGACATTTGACATTCTTTGACATAAAATTATAACTAATTCCTTTTTTTTGCAATTTTGAGGAATTTTGATATCCTTTACCATATATATTTAATTTGGAGGAAAGAATGATCGGGAGGTAAAGCCATTAGGGGCTCAGGTGGGAAGAGCAGGGAAGGATGACTGTGGAGGCCGAGTTCACTGGCTAACAAACCTCCCTGGTGGTCCATTATCTTCTTGAAACATCAGATTAAAGGGTTTGAATGAGCACTAGCATTTATTACTTTGGGTGTGAGTCAAGTTCAGGTATTGACCTTGTTAAAAGTTCTCTTTGGTCTCATTGAGTGAGATTCCTTGCTTTAAAAGAGATTCTCCTTTCTGATTCCAAAGTGTCCCTGCCATCCAGCACTTTCCCAAATAATTGCATTGGCCCAACCCAAACTATCTTGGCCTAAATGCACATGGAGCCAGTCCTCTGTATCCAAGGGTTACATGTTGCAGATTCAACCAACCACAGTAGGAAATATCCAGGAAAAACAACAATATAACAATGAAAATAATGCAAACTTAAAAACAATGCAGTATAGTAACTATTTACATAGCATTTACATTATATTAGTATTACAAGTAATCTAGAGATTATTTAAAGTATATGGAGTGATAAAGTTTGGATGTCCCATCCAAATCTCATGTTGAGTTGTAATCCCAAATGCTGGAGGTGGGATCTGGTGGCAGCTTTTTGGATCTTGGAGACAGATCTGTCATGAATGACTTGTGCCATCCCCTTGGTGATAAGTGAGCTCTCTGTCTGAGTTGTTGCAAGATCTGGTCGTTTAAAAGTGTGTGGCAACCCCACCTCCTTGCTGCTCCCACCATGTGAGACACCTGCTCCCCCTTCATTTTCTGCCATGATTGTAAGCTTCCTGAGGCCTCGCCAGAAGCAGATGCCTATGTGATGCTTCCTGTACACGCTACAGAACTGTGAGCCAATGAAATCTCTTTTCTTTATAAATTACCTAGTCTCAGGTATTTCTTTGTAGCAATGCAAGAACGGCCTAACACACAGAGATATGTAGAGGTTATATGCAAATATTATGCCATTTCATATACGCGATTTGAGCATCTGCAGATTTTGGTATCTCCCAGGGTCCTGGAACAAATCCCTCTCAGATACCAAGGGATGACTGTAGAAGCAATGAAGAAAGAGGTGGAAATCATTCATTCAGGAAAGGAACCTGAAAAATGGGCTGGCAACTACTTAGCCTAGCCCGGTGCAGAACCAAGAAGCAAATAACTTCAAGAGAAAGAAGTGGGCTGGGTGCGGTGGTTCACGCCTGTAATCCCAGCACTTTGGGAGGCCGAGGCGGGTGGATCACCTGAGGTCGGGAGTTCATGACCAGCCAGACCAACATAGAGAAACCCTGTCTCTACTAAAAATACAAAATTAGCTGGGTGTAAAAATACAAAATTAGCTGGTGCATGCCTGTAATCCCAGGTACTCATGAGGCTGAGGCAGGAGAATCACTTGAACCTGGGAGACGGAGGTTGCAGTGAGCTGAGATCATGCCATTGCACTCCAGCCTGGGCAACAAGAGCAAAACTCCATCTCAAAAACAGAAAAACAATTCTGACCAGCTTCAAACTGGGGTTTCCATGAATCCCTCCTTGCGTTTCTATCACTTGCAACCAAGAGTCAGCATCCTGGTGGCAGACTAGCATCTATCAACTTGGTTTAACTTACTATTTTGAAATAATTTTAGACTTGCTGCCAACTCATTTTTACTCCATATCATTTCTGATTTGATTTTGCCCACTTATAAAATGGAAAGAAATATTTTCTGGAACCAACCATTCTTTTTTTTAGTAGAATGCATATAAAAATCTCTACAGCCTGGCATAGCAAATGCTCAGTGGGGATCTGCAATAATCCTCTCTATACCTTCTTTCTCTCTCTTTTTTTTTTTTTGTTTGTTTATTTGTTTTTTTGTTAATTTACTGGAGCATCTCACAGAACTCAGTTTATTGTAAAGGATATTGCAAAGGATCCAGAGGAAGAGACGTGTAGGATGAGGTATGGGAGAAGGGACACAGAGCTTCCATGCTCTCCCTGGGGGCCACCCTTCAGAAACCTCTGCATGTTCAGTTATCCAAAAGATCCCTGGACCCAGTTCTCTTGTGTTTTTAGGGAAGATTCATGACCTCAGTCTTCCTTTTCCCAGGGTATAAAGCAGGACTTTCTCTGGGGAGTGTTGGTCTTAAGACCCACAGTCAGAAAGACTGGAGAAGGATTAGAGTGAGAGGAGGGCTGGGGAAAGTCAGAGAGCTTCTGTTTCCTCATGCCTGGCACACCCAACATTCTAACAAAAGACTGGAACAAAGGCTATGGAAGCTATGAGCCAGGGATTGTGGTCAAAAACGCGTAAAATACATATCAAAATACCACAACCCTGAGTGAAGCTTATTTGTGACCTGTTCTCTGCGCCCTTGTATCTTTTCAAACTTAGAAAAAGTTCTCAGAGTAAAGCTAGGCAGCAAATATTTTGTTTCCTTCCAATTTCTGTAAAGTGTTTGGTTCCACTCCGGCCCCGGGGGTGCATGCCAGTATCTCTGAGTCATGAAACCATCTCTTAAAAAATGAAAAACTGCAACCAATCCAGCCCTAAATGATTCATGGTACCCAACATACATATTTATAGGCTACATCCAAGAGTGAAATCCACTTGAGGCTCTCTCGTTCACACCCCCACGCATCTGCAAGCCTGTATCAGGCACTTGGAAGAAGCAAAGACCCTGCCACTTTATTCACCCACATGTGTCTGTGATGGGGTTTGAACTCTCAGTGAACCACCACCATCCGCCGGAGCCAAACTCTAAGTGCCCATCTGTGGAAGCGGAGGTCTGAAATGAGAACTCTGCTCTTGGCTCCCAGTAAACATTGCTCCAGATCGTTTTTTTCTCTGAGTTACATCTCAGCGTTGGGGCACCGGCCACTCTCTCCCCTTGAATATCGCATAAGGGAAGCATTAGCAGTAGAGTTAGATGGATCTAGGTTGGAGGATCTGCTCCTACGGACTCTGCGACCTTGGACATGTCTCTCTGTTTTCCTTTTTTTTTTTTTTTTTTTTTTAGTGACAGGATCTTGTTCTGTTGCCAAGGCTGGAGTGCAGTGGCATGAACAGGGCTCACTGCAGCCTTGACTTCCCGGGCTCAAGTGGTTCTCCTGCCTCAGCCTTCTGAGTAGCTGGGACTACAAGCATGTGCCATCATGCCCAGCTAAATTTTTTACTTTTCTGTAGAGATGGGTCTTGCCATGTTGCTCAGGCTGGTCTTGAACTCCTGGGCTCCAGTGATCCTCCTGCCTCAGCCTCCCAAACTGCTAGGATTACAGTCATGAGCCACCACACCTGGCCTCGAAATGTCTCTTAATCTCTTTAAGACTTAGTGTCCTTTCTTTAAAACAGAGCTATTAATGACATAACTATTGTTATGAGAAAAGGGTGATAGGGCTTAAGGAAACCCACATGGCATGGTGAATGCCCCTGGGGTAATAACAGAAGGCAGCTGATACGTCTCTAAGCCTATAAGGGCAAGAGAAAGAGGGGGTTACTGGCATCCAGAAAAGGCAACTGTATGAAGAAGGCTGCAAGACAGGCACTATGGTCTCAGTAGATATAGTTAACTCACCCATGGTGACTTGGCAGGGAGTTAGCAGACTAAACACCCGGACTGCATTTTACCCTCTTCTCTGACTTCTGCTGATGCCTCCCAGTGGTTGAATCCATCTAGAAGCTGGAGAGCAAGAGGAACTATGCAGTCTGTACAGGTTAGCATTCCAGCACCAGGGCAGGGATGGAAAAGCACAGATGTGGATCTGGAAGGGTCAGTGGAAGACATTCAGTCCAAGTACCCGACAGAGGAAGGAATGCATGTAAAGAGTGCTGTGTCAGTGGTTGGCATGTGATAAGTGTTCAAAAAATATTGGCCCTGATAATTCAATCAAAGTGTGTACAGTGAGAGATCTACCATCTTGTGATTCATTTCCACTTCAGTTTTGACACTCAATTGCATAGAAATTTGGGGGAAAGATAGCTTCCATTCTCAGTGTTATTTGCTTTGCAGATTTGCAGATCCTCATCACCCTGGCAATGACCTCTGACACCTTTGACCTTTCCTCCCAGAGAAGGTATTCATTCATTCATTCATTCATTCATTCATTCACTCAACAATAATTTATCCAGTAGCGTCTATGTGCTGGGCATGGTACAAGACACCAAGGACACAGTGGTAGACATAAGACTGGTCTCACATTGTTTACTGGACAGAGACACATAAGCCATCAATTACAAAACAGCGTATGAATGTGAGACGGAGAAAGGACAGAAGGCTGTAGTGGAAGCAGAGAGGATGCGCCTCTACAGCATGGTTGAGAACAGCCTGCCACCATCACTGCTAAACTTAAGAGTGAATGAGTAAAACATACAATCTGATGGAAGGAGTATGTTGTAACGTTTGCTAGCATAGTACAGTGACTAGAGTTAACAAAATGGGTTGTACTTTTTCCAAATAGCTAGAAGACCTTCAATGTACCCAACATATAGACATGATAAATACGATAAATACTTCGGTGATGAGAAAAAAATGCAAGAATGTCATGAAAATTCTAAATAATGTAAATAAAGTACACAGATAATGCTGCCTGGTCAAAAACAAATTGGAAATGAACGCCCAGGGGTTCGCCAAGAGTAGAAGCTTTTCAGAAAGGAAGATAAGTCTTTAATTGTGAAGGTTTGAAACTTAGCAAAAGCTGTTGTTCAGCCCCAACTCTGGTGTCTTTCCAACTCTTTGGTGTCTTTCCAGCTTTGTGGTTGGGTGTGTGTTTAAATGAGTAAGATTAGGGTGGTTCCTAATTGCTTATAGAAAAAAGGCTTTTGTTTATATGCTGAGCACATTCTTTTCTAACTAATTAGCTTGACTAAACTGAACAGAGACTTGTTTCTGACCCTCCCAAGGCAATTAAGCATGAGTGTTTTATCCTGTCTACAACCCCTCCACCGCCTTCTGAGTTCCTTCTGCCAAGGAGTGATTTGTCGGGGATGGACGCACATATAACTTGTCTTCTAGCAAAGGGGTCACTAGTTTTAGCAGCTCTACTCTTGATGGTTTTCTTGCACCATTCTCAGCCCCTTATCTCTGGCTGCCTATGAAAGAAAGCTTCCAGAGCAGCTTGGATGAGAGGCTGATATGGTTTGCTCCAGAGGATGCAAAGCATGGTGTGGTAGAAAAAGCACAGGTGACAAATGGCAAGACCTTAGAATGGGGCATGCTATTCCCTATTCCTGTGTCATCAGGGAATAGCAGAGGAAAAATGGAAGTGGGGTTGCCCTGACCAATTTTTCTGAGATAGATGCGCCAAGAATCTCAAGGTTCTGAGTGACCAGCAAGGTGCACGCTGACACAGTGGGGAATGCATTCTCTCCCTGTTCCTCAAGCCTAGAGAAAGCGCAGCCAAGTATTTCCTATATTCAAGAGAGGCTGAGAGTGACTGAGGCCTGGAGTGGTCCTGGCTTTGACCAGATGAAATAGAGCAGTTCTCAGGAGGAGCTGCCCCCGACTGCTAATGACGTCTTCAGTATGATGTCAGTCCACATGCCCCAGAACTTAGCCTCAACCCCTTGAAAAAAGAGAGGATAAAAACCCTAAACAGCCCAAGCCTTGTTTTCTCTGCGTGTTAGAATTGAGGCCCAAAACAAAAATTAAGGCATTTTAGAGAATAAAAAAGCCCACTACACCTCACACCAAGCAAAACATGGGGTCCAGAAGAGGGAGGGCTCAGTCTTTGCTGCTAGTTAATAGCTATGAGATCCCATTTTTCAGATTACAAAACTGAGGCACAGAGAGGTTAAGTAGTGTGCCAAACCCAATGCAGCTAGTAAGTGGCCAAGGTAGAATGGTAATTCAGGTCAGTCTGCCTCCTAAGCCATCTTGTCTTAATAGACACTATTCTATCTTTGGAGAAGAACATAGGAAATGGAACCAGGAAATGGAACTCCACCACTGTTGGTCCAGTTTTCACACACGTGGGAATCCCTGGCAAAGGGAATAGAACTGAACCAGCTTTACCAAACCACCAGCAAACCTGACAATTGTACTGTGATGGCATGGGCTGCATGACGTCATTTCTGATCACGTCTCTGGTCTTTGTTTTCCAGTTAATCACATCCTCATGCAACTGTGATCAAGGGAATGTGACTGCTGCAAACTAGCTCGTGATTGGCATATTATGGAGTTAACAGGTGAATAATGAAAGTATATATATATTAAAAAATTAATTGCATGATGAAATGGAGGGTTCTAAATGATACAGGTGATTGCAGGTTACCTCGTGGAATATAGAATATTTTTAGCAAGTGCTTCAGTGACATCTCCTAGAGTCAGTTTATTGGATTTTGTAGAGAAAATTTGTAGCAACAAATTCTAGGGCCCCTTGTATCAGCCTCAGCAAAATCAAGGCAGTATGTGATACAGGCTGAATAAGAACATCCAAAGGATGTCTTTACCTTAGTACCCAGACCTATGAATATGTTACCTATATGGCAAAAGTGGCTTTGCAGACATGATGGAGTTAAGAATCTTGAGACAGGGAGATTATCCTGGATTATCCAAGAGGGCTCACAGTAATCACAGGGGCCCTTAAAAGAAGGAAGCAGGAGAGTTAGATTTAGAGTCAGTGAGAGGAATGAGACAGAGGAAACAGATAGGAGCCGTGCAGGACCATAAGCCAAGGAATACAAGTAGCTGCTAGAAGCTGGAAAAGGCAAGGAATGGGATTCTTCCAGTAGGAGGCCCTGCTGGCACCTTTATTTTCACCCCATGAAACTAATTTGGAACTTCTAAACACATACAGACCCGTAAACATGACAGACTTGTGTTGTTTTAAGACAAAGAGTTTCTGGTAATATTTCACAGCAGCAATAGGACACTAATACAATGTGTTACCTACAGAAACATCAGATGCACTAATGGTGGATCCGAATCACCCAGGTGGCTTATTGACTACACGTCCCCAAGTACCACCCCCAGATATTAGGATTCATTAGATCCAAGTCCAGCCATCGAGCCTGCATTCTTAACATCCTTCCTTTTCCAATTATCTAGGTTGTACCGATGTAGAAAGGCTAATACTCATGTAAGGAGATGAAATCTAGAAAGATCTGTTGTTTTTCAAAAGCTGGGTGAAGGTTTATAGAATATGTTAGGCAGAAGTACCAACTAAATCATAAATAAATTATTTACAAAATCCTAGACTATTAGAGTGGAACAGACCTTCGAGGATGATCTAGTTCAATGCTTGCATTTTACAGCTGCAGGAACTGATGCACAAGGAATTCCAGGGTTTCTAGTGGATAAACTATAGAGTTCAAGTCTGGCCCAAAGGAGTCCAGAGCTATAGGACCCTAAGAATTAGGTCAAAAGGGATTTGACTTAAACAACAGGGAAAGCCTGGTTCTTAGGGTGTAATCTTTTGCTTTGTGAAGACACCACTGATTTGCAAGTACATATTTTTTTCTTAGGATTCCAGACAGCTCAGAGCCAAATTAAAAATCCTGTTTTCATGCTGGCATGTCATCTTATTGACTGTACATTTACATCTTATCTTTTCTCTTGGTCTCATCTTCCTCTTCTCTTCCTCCCTCATTCTCTCTCTCTTTCTAGCTCTCTCTCCCCCTCTCCCTCTCCTTCTCCCTCTCTCTTATTTCTTTCATTTCTCTGGCTTTAAAAAAAGGGCTCTATTGTTACATTTTATAAATTCTTATAGGTCATGTTGGGAATGAAAAGAGGGGTGTATTTTTAAAATTCTCAGAGCAGTCTCTTAAAATATGGGATAAAGGCATTAAAATAAACCTTGAGCATAAAATGACTATAGGGAGTCCTCCCTGAACTGCTCCTGCAGTAGGATCTGGGAGAAGACAGGTTTCTCAAGGTTTACAGCTCAAACCCTGGTAGACCAAAACTCTAAAATGGGGCACTGTTCTCAGAGATTCCTACAAGAGTTTGCATTTATGTGGAAAAAAATAAAAGAACTTGGGAATGTGTATGTGCGTGTGTGTGCATGTGTGTGCGTGCAAGTGTGCGTTGGAGATACAAAAGGATAATGAGAGCACTCAGAAGAATAATTAAAATTTTTTTTCTCTACAAGGCAAAATTTTTCAAGGGCCTAATCCAGTAGAGTTTCCTAAACATGACTCTATAACTCCATGAAGAAGCCCCCAAACTCTCAGCACTGAGAGGTGAGCTTTGGAGACAATATTTGAAACAGAAAACATAAGAAACAGGAGGATGCCCCTCAGTGACTCAGGATCCTCTTAAGTGTTTTGAAATATACACAGACAGCAGATGCTGTCAAGACCCCGACATGTTTCCCCTGGCAGCTTCCTTTTTCAGTTAAAGAAGCAACTGGATGGAAGAGAGACAGAAAGGATTTCAGAGGAAAACGTGATGTTGTTCAGACAAAAGAGGATCCATGATCAGAATGTAGCAGGTCCCCAGAAAATAAGAGCGGGGAGAAAACCAACACAACCTAGCCTTTTGTTTATTTTATTTATTTTCTGAGATGAAGTCTTGCTCTGTTGCCCAGGCTGGAGTGCAATGGTATGATCTCAGCTCACTGCAACCTCCGCCTCACGGGTTCAGGCCATTCTCCTGCCTCAGCCTCCCAAGTAGCTGGGATTATAGGTGCCCGCCACCATGCCTGGCTAATTTTTGTGTTTTTAATAGAGACAGGGTTTCACCAAGTTGGTCAGGCTGGTCTCGAACTCCTGACCTCAAGTGATCCAATTGCCTTGGCCTCCCAGTATTGGGATTACAGGTGTGAGCCACCGCGCCCGGCCCAATCTAGCCTTTTAAGGTGCAGATTTCAGTTGGCAGTCTGCATTGGGAAATATTTTTGTTTTGTTTTTGGAAGAATGAAAGGAAAGAGAAAAAGTGTAGTGCAAAGAGGTTTTGAAATGACTTGCCTTTGGGGCCAGGCTGGGATCTCTTTCTCCAGGCTCACCTCCTCCCACCCCCTTTCTCACTTTATGGTCCAAGCACATCATAGTTCCCTGCACTTGCCATGTTGTTTCAAGCCTCTGTGATTTTACTTGGATTGCTTTGTCTGCCTTAGAATTCTTTTTCTTTCCTTTTGCAAAATCCACTTCCTTTTCCTTTTTCTCTGTCACTTCCTCTGAGAGCTCTTCTAATAACTTTTGCCCAGTCTGTGTAAGGTACCTTCCTGTGTGACCCAACAATGTCCTGTGTCTCTATCATGGCCCTAATTCTACTGCATTGAAATAATTGTTTATGATTATATTTTCCAACTAGACGGTGGGCTCCTTGTAGACAGGGAGATCTATTACTCATTTTTTATTTCTCCAGTGACAAGTGCAGTGCCTGACACAGTGTAGGGATGCAATAAGTGTTTACCAAGACTCCTGCAGTAATCACCAGTGAACTCATATGGGAAAAGTGTTCAAAAGGAAAAACAAAAACAAAAACAAGAACAAAACTAGGAGTGCTTGAGGCTGAGTGACAAAATTCAAGCAAAGAACAAGATGGGCTAAGTGGGATGGGCGGGAGGGTCTGTACAGTCCTGATCCCTGGGTGTCCCCTTTCAAACACCAGGAAATTCCATCAGACATCACATAAGCCAAAGTATGAACTTTGACTTACCATGACTGACTTTGAATTTCAAATCCTCCTAATCACTTTAACAATGCAGTAAAATATCCTCTGAAACACCAGGGGTTCAGTCTAGGTCCTGTTATTCTCTGTACAGAAAGCCAACCACTGAGACATTGATTATTGCCAAGGAAGAAGGCTTTAATTGGGTGCTGCTGCTGAGGAATGGGAGGTCAGTCTCAAATCCATCTCCCTGACTGACTAAAATTAGGGGTTATATAGCAGGAAAGAAATGTAACTTGGGAGGGGTAAGAAAGCAATCAGGATGAATAAGTGGTCTGGCTTCTCATTGCCTGGATGTGATGATCTGGTGAGTTTCAGCTCTTTGATAGTTTTTGAGAGGCTGGGGCAGGGGAGCAGGGATCCTTTCCTGAGGAAGGAACTCAGATAAAACAAATGTAAGCTTCAAGCTTTAAGACCAGAAGGGTCAATTTATATGTTTACTGGGGAAAAAAAATGTCGATGTCAGGCGTCTCCCCCAACCCTCAGGCCACAGATGCGTGGTAGTCTGTAGCCTGTTAGGAACCGGGCCACACAACAGGAGGTGAGTGGTGAGCAAGCAAAGCTTCATCTGTATTTACAGCCGCTCCCCATAGCTGGCATTACCACCTGAGTTCTGCTTCCAGCCAGATCAGCAGCAGCATTCGATTCTCATAGGAGCACGAACCCTATTGTGAACTGCACATAAGAGGGATCTAGGTTGCCTGTTCCTTATGAGAATCTAATACCTGATGATCTGTCACTGTCTCCCATCATGCCCATTTGGGATTGTCTAGTTGCAGGAAAACAAGGTCAGGGTTACCACTGATTCTACGCTGTGGTGAGTTGTATAATTATTTCATTATATATTACAATGTAATCATAATAGAAATAAAATGCACAATAAATGTAATGTGCTTGAATCATCCCAAATCATCCCCCAACAACCCCAGTTTGTGGAAAAATTGTCTTCCATGAAATCGGTTCCTGGTGTCAAAAACGTTGGGGACTATTGGTCTATGTGACTATTGAGTTGGTATCAATTCCATGAGGGACTGTGACTGTCTTGATCACTCCTATTTCTGCTGTGCCTGATACATATTTGTCAAATGAATAAATAAATACATAATAAATGAATGTCATGGGCTACCTGTGTGACCTTTGGCAAACTTCGTAATCTCTTTCATATATAATTGTTTCATATATATATGTGAAACATATATATTGATATATATTAAACATACATGTATATGCTTCCTCATTTATGACATGGGGATGATAATTCCTTAGTCAAAACCCTAACAGCAATCCTTGATTCCTTTTTCTCATCGCCTGTAAGCCAATCTCTAAATAAGCTCTGAGAACTCCACCTCCAAAACAGTCCAAATTCATCTCCATCCCTTCTTCTTTCCTATCACCCCATCCCAGCCAAGTCCTTTCATCTTCTGAATGGTTGCAAAGCTTCCTAATTCATTTTCTTGCTTTCATTCTTTTCCCCTACCCATAATCTATGTATTCACTAAAGAAGAGCCAGATTGATTTTGTAAAATATAAAACAAATCACAGCACTCCTCTTAGAATGGAATAAAACTCCCGACCTTGGTTTACCCAGTCCTTCATGACTGTCCTCCTGTCGGTACCTACAGCTGCATCCCCTTCCATCTTCAATCCCTAAACACACAGGACCTTTTTGCTGTTTCTTCAACTCACCACGACCTTCTCAATTCAAGGCCTTTTGCACTCGCTGTAACCTCTGCCTGAAATGCCCTGATTTTCACATGATTGTCTTATTCTTGTCATTCAGACTTCTTACCTTAAAAGGCACCTCCTCAGAGAGGCCTTCCCCAGTGAGCTGCTCTAAAATAGTCACTATCTTTATCACATCAGATGATTTAATAATCTTCAGAGATTTGTTCACAGTCTTCTATTTTTATTTTATTTATTTGTTTGATGTTCCTGGTCTCCCTCACCAGGCTGTAACTCCATGGATAGAAAGTACCTTGTAATTCATGGCTAGGTCCACAGTACCTAGAACAGTTCTAATAATTTATAAATATTGGTTGGATAAATATGTAAATCCCTGCATCTTAATGTAGTTTTGAAGATTAAATGGTATAATTCACGTAAAGCACTTCTTAACCCACTATCTGACACGTACATAACATGCAACAAATGTAGTTTCTTAAATCATTTATTACTTTGCATTAAATAAAAAGTTCTCACCTTGAAGTTTCTATTTCTATATCAATTCTGTCAAAACCACTGGGTGTTGAGATGGAGGAGGTCCTCCAGGCAGAATTGATTTATTTCTGCTTTCTATGTTTTGAGTAGCGCTACATGCCAATATTTTGCTACCTGTAGAGGAAAGAAGAAGAGGGATGTAAGTCAGGATTATGCTCAACTGCAAGTAACAGAAACCAAGAAAAGATGATTTAAACAGGCAAGGGGTATTTTTTTCTCACACAGCAAGAAGTCAGTCTAGGGCTTATACCCAGAGCCCTTCTGTCTTCCTGCATCTTCATCCTTCTTTTTAGGGCTTCTGAGTATGGCCACATATACTGCACATTGCACAGCGTCAGGCAGTGGCACCATTCACTTCTTACTGTATATAAATAGCATTATCTGGTATTATACAATATATGTCATATATGTATTTCTGGTTGCAAGATTGATGTTGCGTCTCCAGGCGTTGCACCCAAATTCCAAACAGTAAAAAATCAGATGCAAGAATAGCTCTGTTATTTAAAACACACACACACACACTCACGCACACACTCACAAACAACTTTCCTGTGGCTACTGCTAGATTTAATGAAGTCCAGAGAGGTAAGACTTAGCTGAGGAAAACTGCTTCCCTGAACAATATCAAGTTTTATTACCTAGCAAACAAGTGGGAGGGATAACTGTTAGGTAGGCAATTGGCAATGTCTTCAAGAGAAAGACGGCATTAGATAGTTGACAGCTTAATGAAGAGTGTTGGTGTGACAAAAGAAACGGAGGAAGGGTGGATATTTCAGGGACTCTGGGAAAGGTCAGAAAAAGGAAAAATCAGTTATTCAACTCAGTGGGCCAAACCCAAGAAGGCATGTTTAATCACAAATTCCAAAGGGAACTTTGATAAGAATTAAAATCAGTCACAGTTCTGCTTCCAGTCAACATGGATTAACAGGGACTAGATTTACTTTCTCACCTGAAAAAATCCCCCTCAAAAAATTAAAAAAAAAGAAAAGAAAAGAAGTAAAAGGAATGAAAAGAACAAAGAAAGTAAACCGTATCAGACTTGTGAAGTAATGACTTTAAAGAGAAGTATCTTGCCTCAGCAGTGGAAAATAGCCCAAATTAGCCCAAGACTGACCACTGTTCTAGTCCTGCCTAATAAATATTAAAAGCAAAATCTGATAGAATAAAACTTTTCCAAGTCATTTAACTGTGCCCCATAACAAAACTCAAGAATACTTACAGAAATAGAAAGATATTCAGAATCCAACAAGGCATAATTTACAATGACTGGCATCTAATCAAAAATTAACAGGCATATAAAGAAGCAGAAAAATATGACCCACAATGAGGAGAATAATTAAATAATCGAAACTGATCCAGCACTGGCCTAGATGTTAGAATTAATGTGCAAGGACATTAAAATAGTTATTATCACTGTATTCAAGATATCAAAACTTTGAATAGATACATGGGAAATAGTAAAAAGACACAGACATTCGAGATGAAAACTACAATGTCTGAGATTTTAAAAACAGTAGATGGAATTAATGGGAGATTAAATATGATAGAAGAAAAGACTTGAAGACATAGCAAGAGAAACTATCAAAAATGAAATTAAAAGAGAAAAGATCATTTAAAAATTTTAGCAGAGGCCAGGCGCGGTGGCTCACACCTGTAATCCCAGCACTTTGGGAGGCCAAGGTGGGTGGATCACAAGGTCAGGAGATTGAGATCATCCTGCTAACACAGTGAAACCTGTATCTACTAAAAATACAAAAAAAAAAAAAAGAAAAAAGAAAAGAAAAAGAAAAAATAGTTGGACGTGGTGGTGGGCGCCTGTAATTCCAGCACTTTGAGAGGCCGGGGTGGCCTCCTGCTAACACGGTGAAACCCTATCTCTACTAAAAGTACAAAAAAATTAGCCAGGCATGGTGGTGGGCACCTGTAGTCCCAGCTACCCAGGTGGCTGAGGCAGGAGAATGGTGTGAACCCAGGAGGTGGAGCTTGCAGTGAGCCAAGATCGAGCCACTGCACTCCAGCCTGGGCAACAGAGCGAGACTCCATTTCAAAAAAAAAAAAAAAAAAAAAAAATTTAGCAGAATGTTAATAAGCTCTAAATGAAGGGATGAATTCAAACAGGCAAATATATGCTTAATTAGATTCCCCAAATGAGGGGACAGAGGAGAAAATATTTGAACAAGAGTTGCCAGAGCCAAAATTTCAGAGCTAGTTTAGATAGGAAATTGTAGTGAAAGCAAATTAGAATAAGCAAGGGTAGGTGACATCGCTTCAATTTTTCACATCTGTGGGCCAGCAAGTGTATGTTTTCCAGATCAATGAGCCCACTTAAACAGTCAGAAGCAGGGCATGAAAACACAGCACTAAGCTCTCCTTTTCTTTTCAAGAAGAGTTTGTGCATATCTGCTCCCATAAAATGGAACACCCTCCTCTAGACCATCTCATTCTTCAGAAACAGGACACTTTCATGCAGAGCTTGGGTCACTCACTGACCCTTCCTTGCCTTGTCTTTGTGATTCTCTGTGAGTTACACTAAGAAGAACAGGCAATGGTCAGTGTTTCTTTGTCCTCTCCTTGTTTTTCTTGCTATGACACTAGCTGACCCGTATCAGATATTCTGTGTAAGGAATATCTTAGATCACCGTGACTTTTGCTTATCTGTGGCTGTGTTCCCTAAGGCTGTTGTGTTACTCAGGGTGGGCTAGGCTTTGCTGTGGTTAAGCAAAATCCCTAAATTCCAGTGGATTGACACATGCAAGCTGATTTCTTGCGCACTCAAAGTCCATTGCAGGCCAGGTACCTCACTGGGGCAGTCCCTTTCAAGTTTGCTCAGGGATCTGATCTGCTTTCTTCCTGTGGTCGCCTCAATTGATGCGTTCCAGGGTTGTCACTGCAGGGGAAGCAGAGAGGGAGAATTGTGCAGAGACTTTTTCCACTTCACCTTGGAAGGAACACACACTCATCTACTTTCCAGCATTTGTCAATGCTTATATTCCCATGAGGAAAAAGGGGAGAATCGGATCTAGAAAAACATGAATAATTTAGAAGAACGGTGTTTCCTAAATTATGTACATAGATTGCAAGTTTGTTTGGATGTTAATAAATTCGCATTTTAAAACATTTAAAAAATGTTATACAATGTAGCAAGAACTTGTGATGGCCACACCGCGTACCTTCAGTCCTCCCTATTTCAGCACTGCCGTGGCTGACAGTTCCATGCTCCATTGTCAGCCCCCTATTAAGGGTGCGTTGCGTTTTCTCTCCATCGGCTGATCAACTTAGAAATATGCAGAAAAACAAACAATAAGTGATGTGAGTCCGTGGATAAATGCCTCAGCCTTTCTATCCTCCAAAAGGACAATTCTGTGATGCATTCTAGATGCGTCTTTAGGGTTCCAGCAAGACTGAACCTCAGTTGTCCATAGCAGTAACTGGTTCATTAATACACTTTGATTGGCTGTCCTCCTATCCTGCCTCACTTTTCCCACTTCCTCACTTCTCTTTCCTGAAATCTTCTCTCAGTGAACTAACTGTGCTGAAGTCCTTGTCTTAGGGTCTCATTTTCGGGGCAAGAAAGCTAAGATTTATGGTATTTTCTTGCCCCTGAAATGAGATCTTAACACAAGGACTTTAGCACAGTTCAATGCGTGGTAAAATAAATGTGGAAAATACTGGGTTAACTGTGTTTGGTTAATATGTTTTCTTTGTTACAGAATTTTCAGAGTCTTTAATGTACGACTCTCTGATATGCTTTGGCTGTGTCCCCACCCAAATATCACCCTGAATTGTAATAATCCCCATGTGTCAAGGATGGGGCCAGATGGAGACAATTGAATAATGGTGGTGGTTTCCCTCATATTGTTCTCATGGTACTGAATAAGTCTCAAGAGATCTGATGGTTTTATGAAGAGCAGTTCCTCTGCATAAGCTCTCTTACCTGCTGCCATGTAAGATGTGTCTTTGCTTCTCCTTTGCCTTCCACCATGATTATGAGGCCTCTCCAGCCATGTGGAACTGTGAGTCCATTAAACCTCTTTCCTTTATAAACTACCCCGTCTCGGGTATGTCTAGCAGCAAGAGAACAGACTAACACACTCCTCATACATTAAATTCTATAGATATTAAATTCAAAAGAAGAATACCGAAATTAGAGTTTCTCTATCTTGGATTGTTAACTTTTATTCCCCAAAGCAACTTTCAGAATTAACACCTCATAACACACATATGAGGTATGCCTAATCTAAAGTTTTTATAACTTTTCTGATTTTTTTTTCAAATCTCCTATTCTGAGAAGCAACTTTTCTTATTTTTGAATAAATAAAAATATTAAAAAATTTTAAAGGTGTAGAAGAGTAAGTAGGGGGAAGAAAAGGATTTAAAAATGCATAAAAATACAAGCACCTCATTTGGTTCCATCAAGAAGAGAGAACTGGCTACAATATTCGTGCCTAGCCCCAAGAAGGAGATGTTCAGTAGCAGATTCCAAGAGGTGACAATAAGTTGCCAAACATTTCCTGAAAAACTTCATACAGCTTCTATTGGAGGATGGTACCATGTACTCTTTAGTTGAAAACAGCAAACTTCCCACCCATCCCTCCCCTTAATTACTGTGCTGAATGGTGAAATTAAACCCAGCAGGTAGAAACCTCCTATATAGATTTCTGAAGTTATCTCATACTCTGGTTAATTGTGTCAGCCTGTAGAGGCTGATTAGCATAATTAATCTTACCCTGTGATTACCCCAAGGAGGAAGATGTTCTGGATGCACAGGTGGGATGTGGTGAATGAGTGACTGCCTCTGTCTCCAAGGGGCAAAGAAGCATGGGTGGGAGAAGGTTTGAGAACAAGAGACAGAGTCATTTGGGTGAACACAGAACTGGATTTTATAGGACAGAAGAAGATGAGATGATAGGCAATCTGCACAGGTTGAGGTTCAAAGGCCAGGGTGTGCCCACCCCACATATCTTTATGTATTTGCAGAGTTCCATTTCTTTCTCTCTCTCTTTCTCTCTCACTCTTTCTCTTTTTTCTCTTTCTCTCTTTCTTTCTCTCTCTTTCTTCCTTTCTTCCTTTCTTTCTTTTCTTTCTTCTTTCTTTCTCTCTCTCTGTCTCTCTCTCTCTTACCTTACCTTACTTTCCTCTTTTATTTTTTCTTGGCAGAGTCTTGCTCTGTTGCCCAGGTTGGAGTGCAGTAGCATGATCTCAGCTCACTGCAACCTCTACCTTCAGGTTTCAAGCTATTCTCCTGCCTCAGCTTCCTGAATAGCTGGGATTACAGACACCCGCCATCACGCCTGGCTAATTTTTATATTTTTAATAGAGACGGGATTTCACCATGTTAGTCAGGCTGGTCTCGAACTCCTGAGCTCAAGTGATCCACCCGCCTCAGCCTCCCAAAGTGCTGGGATTACAAGTGTGAGCCACAGTGCCCGGCCTCTTTTTTGTTGCTGTTGTTTTGTGTATATAAAACACATATATAGTTTTATATACACACATATAAAAAGCAATATTATATATTATATAACAAAAAAGAATACATATATATTTTATTTTATTTTTTGTAGAGCCAAGGTCTCACTATATTTCCCAGGCTGGTCTCAATTTCCTCATCTCAAGCAATCCTCCCACCTCTGCCTCCCAAAGTGCTGAGATTGCAGGTGTGAGCCATACACCTGGACTCTTACTTCTGGTAGGACTTCTTTGAGAATCAGTCTACAGATTCACCTCCTAGAGTTCTCTTACTACTTGGTGCAGGAATGGGCCTCCTACTAGTTCTGAGTAGAGCAAGATATTTAGGATAAAAGGGTAAAAGCAAATAAAAGAGAAACATAGGATAAAATTAGAGGAAGAAATGAAAGTATGAAAGTATTACGTTTAAAAATTTGGAGGTAGATGGATGCTTGGTTAAATGGATGGATAAGTCTATGCATCACATTTATATCTATGGTTATTGGTTATAAACATATGAGAAGGAAGAAAAAGCACAGATACCCTGACTCCCACTTGGCTGTATGAGTCTGAGCAAGTCAGGTCTCCTCTCTGAACCTCATCTCCCTGCTCCTCTCCCTGGGCACCAATAATCCGGGTCCAGAACTCAGCCAATAGTCATTGAATCAATGGAGATAAATATATTTGGTTTCCAGCCACAAGCTTTCTGTGGAGTGGATCTATTTTTCCCCCTTTAAAAGGCCTCTTGAAATACAAGAACATCTTTTAAAATGAGATCTTGCTGCAGATTGATAGGTTCCAATATTAGATGAGAAGGGGAATAAAACTATATCCATTTAAAATCTGACAGAAGAACAGGAAGAATAAAATCCTCTCAGTCTAATGGCAGGACTGAGATGAGTTTTGTTGTAATATCCGTTGTTGTTAAGTTTTTCAGTTCTTTCTAAAGGAGATAAAACACCATGAAGGATAGCGATATGTACAATGGGTAAATTTCAGGAGCACTCACACATGAAATTTGTGTTGCAAGTATTCCTTCCTGAATTGTATCCACTTTTTAACTACAGGCTTCTTCTAGTGGAGACAAATGAACCTGGTGTTAGGTGAAGAGGAGAGAAAGCAAGAAATACTGCTGGTGGCCCAAGATCCCACGTGGGAGGGGGCGAAGGAGTGAAATGCGGCAAGCTCAACATCTCACTGCCCCTTGGCTCCATCCAACAGGCAACTCTGGAGAATATCAGTAGAGATTCATTCTCTAAATCATGGATGAGCAAACTGTGAGTGTCAGGGTTCTTCAGAGAGATGGAAACAATCAGATACATGAAAGGGGATCTATTAGGGGAAGTGCATCACAGGATCACAGAGTTGAAGAAATCTCATGATAGGCCACGTGCAAGTTGGAGAACCAGAGAAGCCAATAGTGTGGCTCAGTCCAAGCCCTGAAGCCTCAAAATCAGGGAAGCCAATGGTGTAGTCCCCAGCCTGAGTCTGAAGGCCCTAGAACTCCCAGGAGGTGGCTAGTGCCAGCCTCAGAATTCAAAAGCTGAAGAACCCAGAGTCTGATGTTTAAGGCAGGAGGAGAAAAGTGTTCTGCTCTGGGGCAGTGGGAAAAAGAGAGAAAAAAAAGGGAGATTCCTCCTTGTTCTGCCAGGTTGTCCCAACTGGGCTCCCAGGAGATTGGATGCTGCCCCCGTACATAGAGGGCGAGTCTTCCTCTCTCATTGCACTAACTCACAGATCAGTTTCTTCTGACAACACACTCACAGACACACCCAGAAACAATGCTTCACCGGCCATCTAGGCACCCTTCAATCTAGTCAAGTCGATACATAAAAAATTAATCAGCACAAGCCCACCCTTTGTCAATGTGGCAGCCATATGCATCTCATTAAACCATGCTGAATTTCCAAATAAAGATCAAAACAAGGTCATAATTCCACTTAAGATGATACAACTATCCTGAGTACAACCAAAACCGCACTAATCCCATTCCCAGAAGAGGAGGTAAAGTTCCTGAGTGACATTTACATTTCTCCTGCTATCCTATAAGTTAAATAGCATGATGTAAAATTAACAATGCTTAAGTGCAGATACAAAGTCAGTAAACCTAAATACTATAATGTAAAATTAACAATGCTTAAATGCTGATACAAAGTTAATCAACATTATGTTACATGATAAAGGAATAAGAGAAGAAAACAAAGATATTTGCTTAACATATGTGATATATGCACAAACGTATTTTTAACAAAAGAGGGGAATACTCATGACAGTTACAATCCTCGTTTTTGAAACTGGTTATGTGGTTGTAGCTGACATTTATAATTACCTTTTTTTTTTTTTTTTTTTTTAAAATACCCATTCTATATTGCCTTTGCCTTCAATAAGCAACTCAGTTGGTCATGGCTTGTTACTTGGTGGGATGACCCAAACCTTCATTCCTAAAGAGTCTGGGTCATTTGTTGTCCCACTTGGATTGAGATGTTGTAGTTTTTCACTGACCCTAATCACAGCGCATGGTAATTTTAAGAGATGCCCTAATGGATCTCCTGTATTCCACACACACTCTTCCTTACTGCCATTGTGGAGCAGTATTTAATTTCCCCTCGATCGTCCAGATCAATCTTCCCAGCCAGCACCATCACGGTCTTCTTAGCCTGTTGACTCAGAAGCACAGGAGCCCAAAGTGGCCACGTGGCAGTCTTAACTCCCAGTTCAATGGGATCATTGTAGTGTTTCCTAGTAGAAGCATTTCTTCCTCTGGAACTAAGACCTCTACGCCAGCAGAACATAACATTATAGGAACAGGAAGCACATATTTTGCTACTTGGTCACTAGGGGTAATGGTGAGTGGTGCACGTCTCCCAATCCACTCAAGCCAGTGCCTACAATTAGCCATCACACAAACCTTTTCCGTAAAGCGGCAGCTTGCAAATCATGTGGGCCCTTCAGGCCATGCAGTCTCTGTTGCTACTAGCCAACTCTGTGGCTATAGCATGAAGGCAGTCATAAGTAATATGCACCTACATTGATTTGCCTGTGTTATAATGAAGCTACTTATCAAAACAGGCAGTGGACCACATTTGACCCATGGGCTGTAGTTGGCCGGCCCCTACACTAAGTCATTGCTGCAGCTTTTTCTTTCTGGAGAGGCAGAGGGGAGAGAGAGAAAGGTCCATGGAGTCAGACAGATGGGAGCTTGAACCTGGATCTGCCTTCAAAGGTATATCACCTTGAGATAAATGAGGCTCTGTGGAGATTTCTTGGCTTTTTGCCCTAGCATCCTTCCCTGAGGTAGCAAGACAACAGGTTTTTGTTTTGGAGGGGGGGCAATCTACTTTTCTCCCACTCTCATCCTAGGTGGTTCTAGTGACGGGAGCTCCATTCCTGAATCCAGAGACAGATCATGTGACCTGGGCCATGACATCTACTTCACACCATGCCCCTGGCTTCAGAAATTGGCTCAAGATGGACCCATGGCAAAATCAAGCTATTCAGGACCAAAGGGATGTATTCTAAAGTCTTTGTTTGAGTTTGAAGGGAAGCATGCTGAAGTAACCAGGTCTAGAACGCTTAGGAGCAACGCTTGGGATCTAGAAATGAGGCCAACACAGGGCCCAGCAGAGCCAAAAGAGAGAGAGAGAGAAAAAAAAAAAACCAAGGCCCGATGTCACCATCTGAGCCCTGGTGACAGCTGTCCTTCAAGTCAAATCTATGGGTGGAGTTTTCAGTTTCAAAGACTAATAAACTAATTTCTTTTGCTTACAACAGTTTGAATTGGGCTTTTAGTCATTTGTCTCCAAAAATATCCTAATCCATAGAGATGTAGTTTCCTCATCTGTAAAATGGGAGGAATGATGCCTACACGCTGCAGTGTGTTCTCCTGAGGAATACATGAGAAACGGTATGTAAAGCATTTATCACAGAGGATAACACACAGCTGAGTGTCTGTAGTGACTGCTGTGGTTTGCCATGAGATCTCGTTTTTAGGATAGAAGCACTTATTTCTTTTCTTTTTTTTTTTTTGTGACGGAGTCTCTCTCTGTCGACCAGGCTGGAGTGCGGTGGCTGGATCTCAGCTCACTGTAAGCTCCGCCTCCCGGGTTCATGCCATTCTCCTGCCTCAGCCTCCCGAGTAGCTGGGACTACAGGCGCCTGCCACCTCGCCCGGCTAGTTTTTTTGTATTTTTTAGTAGAGACGGGGTTTCACTGCAAAGCACTTATTTCTTAAGCTGTTGAGGGTTTTGGCTGCTGAAGACGCAGAGCTCAGTCCTCACCCTTGTGTATGCCTCCTCCAGGAGCAACCCAAATTGAATAACTGATCAACAGAGGAGTGAAGATGCCTCATTCCCGTGTGTCACTCTGAAACCATTCTGATGGGGTGTTCTGGCTCCACAGTCTCCTATGGTACCATTTGATATCTTTGTTCTATGTTGCAGTTCAACTTCTCCTTATGCCCAGTCCTGTGATTCTCATGCCCTTATGGGTATTGTTTCTCCCCAATCAACCTGGCTTAAGGTGATGCCTTTTCATCTCCATGCTCTAAACCTACTAGAGATCCTACCCTGGTGGACGAAATTTTGTTGGACTTTTCCTTTGACCTCCAGGTCTGCCAAAATGAACCTGCCCCATGTTCAACTTCACTTGAAGGATGATTTCTAGGGTTATTCTGTGCTTCAAAGCAGCAGTCCTCAACTAGGGGTAACTGTGTCCCCAAAAGACATCTGGCAATGCCTGGAGGCATTTTTGGTTGTCAGAGTTTGGGCAGAGGGCTCCTGGCATCTAACAAGTAGAGGCTGAGGATGTTGCTAAATGCTCTGCAATGCACAGAAGCAATGCCTCAGCTCTGCAATGCTCCTTCCTCCACCTACCCAGCCCCCTACCCCCAGAATAGATCATTATTTGTTCCAAAATGTTAATAAGACTGAGGCATAGAAGCCCTGCCGTAAGGTTAATGGCAAATAGTAGCCTTTTCTTTGATAAAAGGTATGTTTTACGATGAGGTCTCCATTATCCTTCATAAGAAAATCTTTAATCCACTAGGCCCCTAAATACCAACATTAGAAAAAGTTATCTATCTGTTTCAGGGTTATGGAAGTCTATCTAGATGTAGAATTTAATGAATTACTCATGTATTTATTTTTCTGAACTGTAAAAGGGGGCAGGGGATAGAAATAGAACATACCTTGGGAATTTTATGAGGACCAAAGGCTATTAGTTATGCGAATCCCTTAGCAGAGTGCCCAGTACTTAATAAGCACTCAACTTCAGCCACTATTATTATTTTACTGTATAGTTGTCGTAGAGGTAGTAGTAGTAGTAAACGGGGAAATTTTCCAGTTGCTCTATTTAGGGAAAACAAATCAGTGGTTTTGGGAAAGAGGGAGGCAATTTCAGCTTGGACCAAAACAAAATCAAGATGAAATTCCAAGAAGGGGGCTTTAGCTTTAGACAAGGAAGGTCTGGTTCAGGCTCAAGATGCAAAATCAAAATACACATTCAAAGCATCTGAGCACTTAGGCTGATAGGGAGAACCAGAGCTGGGGGAAATAGCACCAATTGTGGGGCTGCAAGATTGTAAGTTTTGGACTGATTTTGGACAAAGCTTAGCAGCCATCCATGAGATACCCATGGTAAGACAGGCCAATGAAAGAATGGTGGCATCGACCAAGTGTGATTCTCAAACTCCTCCAACAGGTCAGAGAGGCCTTGGCAACATCTCCCTGCAGATGAGGTGATTATTCTTTAAAGCTACCCTTAGTTAAATCCTAAATGTAACACACTAACCTGAAAAGTTTCCTCCAATCCTCACAATTACTCTATAAAGTCACAGAGTTAATCTAATTATGCCCATTTTAAAGATAAGGTAACTGAGGCATGGCAAGCTTAAGAGATGAACCTTCTGTGTAATTCTCATGACACACAAGTAATGGAATGAGAAGAAAGGAGGATGTAGTTTGAGTCTGAGAGAGCCTGGATCTTTCTATTAATCAGCATTCCCTTTGGGCATAAGGTAACTAGGAAAAAAATGTTTTAAAGAACAACCCTGCCAACTAAATAGTGAAGTAATTAGATGAAAGTCAATATTAACAAGCTTCTGCAATTCCAGGGAGCCAATGGCAGGGATTCAGAAGCCTCTGCCACTTAGCAATTTTGTAGACTTGTGGCCTAAGGGGAAGGGATATGACACGGGAATCGATTCTTTGCCAGCTGATTAACCCATTTGTTCAATATTTCCTGAGCAGCCAACAGTCCTGTCCCAGCCATAATCATGAGGATGCTGCCAACTGGAACTGATGAAATAAAGAATCTGCTAACGAAGCTCTTTCTTTAAGGAAACAGAGCTTCCTGGTTTGTACCTATCTACGACTTACAAATGCTATTTTTTCCTTCTTTTAGACCTTGGCTGCCAGAAGCACCAAGCCAAGATCAAGATCATCACTCTCAATAGGTGACATTTAATTCCTTCCCTTCTGCAACTGAGAAGGCAATAGAGCTCCCCAGCAACTGTTCAAAGAGTAGGTGAGGCCCTCCAGCCACAACAGTCCCAGGAATCTTTCCAGACTCCTCTCTGTGTTCCACAACTTTCAAGGACTCTTTCTCCTCTAAGTACTGTTGATTCCACCTGCATGCTCCCTCTCCTGCCCACATGGTCCTCTCCCTCTCCACACCTGCTAGTTAGTTCCCATCCTCACTTTCCTCAGGACTGAACTACTGCATTAGCTTCCTCACGGGACATGCCATGCTCATTCTTCCCAATCTATCCTTTGCACGAAAACTATAGTGAACTTTCTACACTGTTTTGTTTGTTTGTTTTTTGAGACAGGTTCTCACTCTATCACCCAGTCAGAACAGAGTGCAATGGCACTATCACAGCTCACTGCAACCTTCGCCCCCCAGGTGCAAGTGATCCTCCCACCTCAGCCTCCCTAGTAGCTGGGACCACAGGCATGTGCCACTACACCCAGGTAACATTTTTGCATTTTTATTTTTTATTTTTATTTATTTATTTAGTTTTTAAGACAGAGTCTCCCTCTGTCACCCAGGCTGGAGTGCAATGGCGCGATCTCAGCTCACTGCAACCTCTGCCTCCCGGGTTCAAGCGATTCTCCTGCCTCGGCCTCTGGAGTAGCTGGGATTATAGGCACCTGCCACCACACCTGGCTAATTTTTGTATTTTTAGTAGAGACGCGGTTTCACCATGTTGGCTGGGCTGGTCTCGAACTTCTGAATTCAGGTGATCCACCCGCCTCCGCCTCCTAGAGTGCTAGGTTTACAGGTGTGAGCAACTGCGCCCGGCCAACTTTTTTGTATTTTTAGTAGAGACAGGGTTTTACCATGTTGGCCAAGCTGGTCTCCAACTTGTGACCTCAAAGCCATCTGCCTGCCTCTGCCTCCCAAAGTGCTGGGATTACAGGTGTGAGCCACAGCACCTGGCCTACATTGCAGTTTTGCCTGTGCCTTAGATGGTCCCAGTACAATAGGATGAAATTAAGCTCATTAACAAGACATAATATCCTCTGAAATCTGAGCCTCGCCTAATCCTTCACCCTCATCTCTCACACCTGTTTTCTTCAGGCCTCCGTATTGAGTGATCTGTCAGTTTCCTGAACTCTTTTATATCTTTAAACATGCTGTTTCTTTTGTCTGAATTACTTTTGCTTCCTTCTCCAAGCTGAATGAGATTAAGTAAGTGGTTTGACTCTATTTCTTTCTCTTTTTTTAAAGAAGTTTTTTTGGTAGAGCTGGGAGTCTCGCTATGTTGCCCAGGTTCATTTTGAACTCCTGGGCTTGAACAATCCTCCCACCTCAGGTTCCTGAGTACCTGGGACTACAGGTGGATGCCACCATACCCAGCTATTTTTTTTTTTTCTTTAAGCAGAGATGTGGGTCTCACTCACGATGTTGCTCAGCCTGGGCTTGAACTCCTGTCCTTAAGCGATCCTCCTGGCTCAGCCTCCCAAAGTGCTACATGAATAGATTAATAAGACTGGAAAATAGTAGGTATGCAACAATTCTTCTTTGTTGAGTGGGTGACTACTTCCTTAAGAAAGTAAGTCTATAACTTTTTTTTTTTTTTTTGAGTTGGAGTTTCGCTCTTGTTGCCCAGGCTGGAGTACAATGGCACAATCTTGGCTCAATACAACTTCTGCCTCCAGGGTTCAAACGATTCCCCAGCCTCAGCCTCCAGAGTAGCTGGGATTACAGGCGTGTGCCACCACATCCGGCTAATTTTTTTGTATTTTTAGTAGAAACAGGGTTTCATCATGTTGATCAGGTCTCGAACTCCTGACCTCAGGTGATCCACCTGCCTTGGCCTCTCAAAGTGCTGGGATTACAGGTGCAAGCCACTGCGCCTGGCTGTAAGTCTATAACTCTTTAGAGAACCACTAAACCTGAAGGGCTAGATGTCTTGGGTTCAGCCACTAGGACAGTGCCTCAGCCAGTCTTTGAGGACACTAAGAGTTGCCCAAGAGGGGCGAGTGTGCACAGGTTGGGGGAGCTGTCAGAACTTTAGGCTTGAGTTTCTGTTAACATTATTGCCACCTCAGCAAGGGTGCTGCCTTCATTTGCCAAAGATGTTTGGGCAAATCAGAACTGTCTTGTTGCTCTGTTGTCTATTGGATAAATGACATGTTGAGAAATGGATTACTGCCTGAGAGAGCAAAAGATGCAAGTAGAAAGCTGAAAGTGGTTTTAACAAGGAGCAATGAAGGACAAGGATGGGTGTGCTCATGCCATAATGAGCAGCTGGTTGGGAGAAGGTGAAGATTCTGGAAGGCAAGTCCAGTGTCTCTGGATGTGGGGCAGGATTTGCCACAAGACCTAGCCATAGTATTCTGCATCATTACAAGTCCAGAGCAGCTGCAGTCGGCCTAGCACAAGTCACACCAGAGAGAAGGCAGGTAGATTCTGCCCATAATATGGATCTCACTAACCTTGGGCTGTTTTACAGTTAGATCCACGGGTCCTCATGAGCACCCTTGTTCTAAGATATCCTACCGATAAGCTCTATCATATCCTTTTAAGCATCAAACAAGTTCTACTTGAACCTATCCATATGTGATAGGCACTGTGGTTGCCCCTAAAAACACAAACTACTAGAAAACTCATGGGCTTTGGAGGAATTAGACATTCTTGAGTGCCATGCCTGATCCTGGCATTTACCAACTGTGGGACGTTTGTCAACTCACAAAACTTCTGATCTTGGGGTTCCTCATCTGTAAAGTGGGGCTAATATGATGGATCTCGGGGGCTTGTTGTGAAGATCAGAGAAATAAGCATAAAGTTTCCAGCACACAGTAAGTGATTGATACGTACTGAGTCTTGATACCATTATGACGTGACCCCGATGATACCATTCTTCTCCTTGAGGTGTTCATGGAACAGACTCGTTTTGAGGTTGCATGTGTGTGTGTTCTTTGTATATTATATAGACCCCCATCTCCCAGAGGACAGGGATGATATTTGTTCTTCTGGTATTTGCCATGAACCCAGGATTGATGGGTATGCAGTAGACACTCAATCATTAAATTAAATATGGAAATAGGTATGTCCATTAAATGTGGAAATGGATATGTTTAGGGATAATATTAATAACCATATAGGCTGGGCATGGTGGCTCATGTCTGTAATCCCAGCACTTTGGGAGGCTGAGGTGGGAGCATCACTTGAGCCTGGGAGGCAGAGGTTGCAGTGAGCTGAGATCATGCCACTGCACTCTAGCCTGGGCAACAGTGTGAGAGCTCCTCTCAAAAAAATATTCATAACCATATAAAGCTTGATGCTGACTATAAAAATATCTAAGGACTCATGCACACTTGTTTCTTTTCCCGTACCCTTTATCTCAAGGCAGAGTATCTTCTAATGGCCTGATAACAGCGCGATGCCTTTTCTTTTGCCCTTTGCTTCTAAGTTAATTGTGTTACAACCCTTCCATTAAGGTCTCCAGACATGATATGCAGGGTCAATTACAGCCTCCTGTTAGCAAGAGCCAGGCTGGAAAAGGTGAAGAGAAATGCACAGTTCCCCTTCTGTGATATGTATACTTTACCCATCCGGTAAATAATCTCCAGTGATATCTGTTTTTGAGGTGGGTCCTAGAGTGCCCAATAATTTGACTAAGGCTTATTTGGAATAACAAAGGTGATAAGGCCCCCCTGAAAAATAAAAGCATTAAAAATAAATAGGCTAAAACATTCCAGGCAAAAGGTAATAGTTATTCACTACTGTATCTTGTTTCTACTGATACCACTCCCTTTGTATCCTTCTACCCTTGTCCTGTGCATGGTGACGTGGGGGGAGGAAGGTGGTATTGAGATATCTCTATACTACCCTCCTTCCCCCATGTCACCAGAGGGAGAGTGGATGTTTGCTTTATAAAGATTTTGTCAAAATCCTCTTCACTAAGTCAAGGCTACACCAGGGCTGCACGTGACTTGTAAGGTAAGGGCACATGTTACGAATATCTAGGAATCTTCATTTGGAGTCTCAATAATTTCTTTCTAATTCTATAAAAGAATTTGGCCTGGCACATTGGCTCACATCTGCAATCCCAGCACTTTGGGAGGCCGAGGCTGGCAGGTCATCTGAGGTCGGCAGTTTGAGACCAGCCTGACCCAACATGGAGAAACCCCATCTCTACTAAAATTACAAAAATTAGCTGGGTGTGGTGGTGCAGGCCTTGGGAGGCTGAGGCAGGAGAATCTCTTGAACCCAGGAGGCGGAGGTTGCGGTGAGCCAAGATTGCGTCATTGCACTACAGCCTGGGCAACAAGAGCGAATCTCCGTCTAAAAAAAAAAAAGTATTATTGGAAGTCCACAATAAATGTTCAGATATTAAATGTTTACATTCAGTTTGATGAGAATTCAATTTTCACAAGTTAACTGAGCCTCTGCCGTGAAAGTTCATCTATTTGAATTTTATACATTTTTTTTACATCCTCAAGATCTAATCAAGGTTACTCTGCTTCTTCTGCTGCTTCTCCATACGTCCACAGAATAGTGTTGTATCTTTGATCCAAATCTGTTAGCTGGATTCTAAGTCTGGGTATCTCTTTCATCTCTTCAAGTTCATCATTTTGATTTGTTAATTTTACTAGTTCTTCAGCCATTATTGATCGAGTTTCTTCTAGATTGACAATATCTAGCTGTAAATGAGTAATTTCCCCTTCCCTTAGCTATATCGGAGACTGAAGGTTTTCAATAATGCTTAACCCTACTCCCATCCTTACGGCATCACAAAGATTGCTTCCTTTTGCTGATACAGACATTGGTCCAAATGAATGATCATGAGACTCATCCTGTGGTGTCTCAACCATTTTTATGATCTCCCATGATCCCCAGAGAGCCACAGTTGTTGGAAGGGGAAGGTGACGCATGACAGAGTCAGTGTCCATAAGAGGTAATTCTTATCCTCGTTTGTGTTTCCTCCAGATACTGCTTGGTTTGATAGGTTGGTACATCAAACTTGGAATGTCTATTTTATCCTTCACTGTATTCCCATTGCCTAGCATGGTATATACAGTATGGTGGGTACTCAGTATAGGTTAGTTCATCCACTCATTGAACAATATTGCAAATATTTGCAGAGCTTCTAGTCCGTGTCAGATATTGTCATTGAGATAACTGAAGGAGGAAGGAAGGAAGGAAGGAAGGAAAGAAGGAAGGAAAGAAGGAAGGAAGGAAGGAAAGAAGGAAGGAAGGAAGGAAAGAAGGAAGGAAGGAAGGAAAGAAGGAAGGAAGGAAGGAAGGAAGGAAGGAAGGAAAGAAAAAATGAAGGGAGGGAGGGAGGGAGGAAGGAAGGAAGGAAAGAAGAAAGGAAAGAAGGAAGGAAAAATATTTTACTATGGAAGAATTATTTTTAAGGTCTTGCCTAGAGAGGTCCTAGCCATATTTCCTGTTTCTCATATGCAATTATTCATTTAATTTTCTTCTTATTTCTCAGGTAAATTACCTGAACCTCTAGTTCCTGTTTGAGGATGCTCCTAAGCATAAAGGGTGGCAACAGAAAGTTTTAGGGATTGTGTTTGTTGGTGACTGAGCAGCCAGTGCAAAGAAACTCAGTGCAAGTGGGATTAATCTTACCGATGGTAAAATGGTTCTAGGTAATATAGAAAGAACAACAGAGAACAAGCAGAAGGTGGAATGGTCAAAGGCTACACAGAGGTGGCGTCCACATGAAGAATCAGCCAAAAGGGAGTCATTCAAAACTTAGGCTGTGAGCTGCAAGTACGTGTGGGATTTCCCTTTCTAGGTGGTGCTATGGGGCACTTGTGGCTGTGAGAGTCTGACGACTGTACAGTTAGAGGGAACACAGTCCAGACAAGACTCCTCTCACTTCTGGCACCAACTGCAAGTTCAAGGGAGGGGAGCAAAACCACCCTCAGTTTTGATAATTACCTAGAAGGACTCACAGAACTCACCAAAAGTTGTTTTTTTGTTTGTTTGTTTGTTTTTAGATAGAGTTTCCACTCTTGTTGCCCAGGCTAGAGTACAATGGCGCGATCTTGGCTCACTGCCACCTCTGCCTCCTGGGTTCAAGTGATTTTCCTGCCTCAGCCTCCCAAGTAGCTGGGATTACAGGCATGTGCCACCACACCCGGCTAATTCTGTATTTTTAGTAGAGACAGAATTTCTCCATGTTGGTCAGGCTGGTCTCATACTCCTGGCCTCAGATGATCTGCCCGCCTTGGCCTCCCAAAGTGCTGGGATTATAGGCGTGAGCCACTGTGCCTGGCCACCAAAAGCTGTTACAGTTACAGTTTATTACAGAGAAATAATACAGATTAAAATTAGTCAAGGGAATAGGCCCGTGGGCAGAGTCCCGGAAAAGTTCCAAACACGAAGCTTTTGTGTTATCCTTTCCCCATGGAGTCGCGGATGGTGTTACTTTTCTGTCATCAACGTGTGACGATAAGCATGGAGTATCCCCAGCTTTGGACAGTTACCTGGGACTTGGTGTCCAGAGTTTTTACTGGGGCTCGATTGCACACTGCCTGAATGGCAGCTTCTTCAGAGTTACAGTTGACAACATGGTGCCGATCATTAGTCTTCAGCTTTTCTGGAGGTAGAATTGATAACGTGTGGCCCAAAGCCTCCATCATAAATCACATTGTTAAACTGTCCAGTGGCCAAGACCCTCAGGCAAACAAAGACACTCTATCAGGCATGACATTCCAGGGGTTTAGAAATCACGTCCCAGTAGCCAAGGGCAAAGACTGGACCTCACTTTGGATATGATTAATTCTTCATGACGCAGTGGCATTAAAGAATGGACATTGGCATCCAAGAATTGCCCCAGTGAACCATTCATTCATTCATTTCTCTGTCTGAAATATTGTACTAGGTATTGTAAGGAAAATAAACGGTGGTGGAGAAAACATGATTATTAAGCTGACTCAGATGTCAGCAATAATGGGGAAATACAGCAGGTGGGAGACGGAGGTGGTCTAGCTAGCTAGATAGGCTAGCATTCGAGTGAGAAACAGGTTGAAGTGCACAGTCTAACGGCTTCCACTTCTTATTTCAAAAGGATGAGGTGAGAAAATCCCATCATGTGTCTAGAGCATAGTGACGAAGTCATTCACATTCACAGGAAATTGGCAAAGAGGAGTCACTAGCCAGATTTTGATTCCATTTGATTTTCTTCTTAGGAGTCCTTACATCTAAAATGATTTTGTTTACTTGTTTGTTTGTTTAGTGTTTGCCTCTCCTAGGACAATGGGGAACAGCATTTGTTTGTCCTTCTCAAGACACCTGCCAGGTCCTGAGAGTCCTTAGCCCAAGGTAGCCACATTTTATCCTCTCATTAAGTGAGTTTGATTCCAATTCCAGGCCACAAGAAATATCTCTTTTGTTTTATAAATGAGGGAGGAGCTTACGGGGCTTAGGTTTCTCCAACTAAATCTTAGAGAAAAACACAGTCACCAACAGAGTGTCTAGTTCCGTATCAACTCCCCTTCATTTCTTCAAACAGGAGAATGATGCATTGTATTGGGGGAGGGAGGCTGTGGTTAGGTAGTTCATTTGCCCTTCTGGATCCACTAAAAAGCTGACGGGTAATTGCAGATGCAAACCTGGCACCGCTAACTGCAAAACTCCACACTGAGTTAATAAAGAATTGGACACTTAGCTTCATGTTCTTGCATCTTAACACATGAAGGCACTTTGTAAAGGGTTGAACGAACATAATTATCAATTTCCACATGCATATTAGGATTCAGCTGGGGCCAGGCAAATGCTTCCTAAACACAGGCTGTCAGCAATGACAATGAGCACATCTACTCTCTTCTCTCATCTACCATGTGCACATTCGTGTCACTTTTTTCTTTGGACTTCTTTCTACTGGTTTCTACATAAATCCCTGGTGAATGCAAAACACTGAAGGTGCACTTGAAGCCAATATAATTGGGAGTGGAGGACAAAATGAAATTTGACTTTGCTTTCTGTGGAGGAAATAAGAGATACATCCTGTGGGATGGTGGAACTGGCAGAGAATGACTTGGGACAATGCAGAGGTAGGGCCGCTTCATTTGCTGGGAAATAACCTCAGACAAAGGCTGAGGCAGGGGACGATGTGAAATAGGGAATAGAAGGGGAATCTCATTCTGGAAAAGGAAAAACGCTAAGGTCTGTATATAAAATGAATTTTGGATACATGGTGTATAAAGGTATAATTATGTGGTTATGTATATTTGGACATATTCTGGTGTAGAAATTGAATAAACTAAAATAGTAGAATTAGAAAATGACTCACAGGATATGATTAAAAAAAAAAAAAAAGAAGAAGGTAGCTGATTACGCTTTTGTGATTGCAATAGTGAGATGGGCCAAGGATACGGGTACCATTCAACCAAGTGGAGTGGGTGAACACTCAGGCAAGTCTTCACATGGTCGGGCTAGGAGACTGCCCTTCCCTCAGCTATTGAGTTTGTAATGAAGGAAGCCACATGTCTAGAAGTTAACAGTAAGCAGGGACAGAGTAGCACAGGTCTGGTAACTCCAATTTTAGAGAAGGTCTGAGGTGGAATATAGAAAAGATGATTCTCCTTCCTTCTGTCCATTTCTGTTGATCCACATCCAAAGCCTAATGCCACATCATGGGCTTCAGGGACAGTCTGGCTTCTTTCCTAGAAGCCAGGTGAAATGCAGGTGTTAGAGCAAGTCTGCCTAAATTTGAATATCCATTTCGTCACTTACTATCTGTGTGACTTCAGGCATATTTCTTCCTGACTCTTCCTCCCTCATCTGTAAAACACAGATGACGACAATGGTACCAACCTACAGAAGTATTGTGAGAGATGGGTGAATTTGCACAATTCCTGGCACGTAGCAAGCACTCATCAAGCACTTTCTATTATGATATTTAATGTGTTGAGAAGAGGATCCATGCATGTGAGTCAGAGTGAGAAGTGGAGAGGTGTCAGTGAAGGCAAACACCTTTTGTAAAGTGCTTCTCCTACTCTGCCTGCATCTTTCAGTTCTTCTTTCTTCTGCCCATATCCTCATCTCCATTTTCTCCTTAATAATTTACACTGATATAGTATCTGCTTCATGTTCCAAAACAAACCCATATGATAGGAAAACACGGTATACAATGGTTCTCAAAAGGTCAACCTTTTATAATAGTGCATGGTTGGTTAAATTTGTCCTGCAGGGGGAGCCCTTTCCCTCTCAGCGCCTTACAACTAGCCCCATAAAAGAGAAATTTCTGTCCTCTAGCCATGTCTGCCTTCTCCTTACCCCTCACTGGTACACTTCGAAGAAGGAGGAGTTCTTTAAATGGCCTATGAAGTGAGGGTATTATTTGATGTATGACATGATGGTGTTATAACATTTGATGTATGAGATGAGGGTATTATAACATAGATTGGACCAGCCTCTATACTGGAAAGAATCCATGTAATCCATGTTCTAAAGACAGTGGGTCCCTCTTTCTCTCACCTCTTACTCTTGATTGAGAGTGAGGTGAGCTGCTGTCTTCCAAGCAGCTGTCGGACAACAACCAACCAGACCTAAGCCTTCTCCTCTGTGGTCCCCTATATCATTTAACAATGGGTGTAAAACAAAGTATTTTAAAACTTAGTGGCTTAAAACAACAACCATTTATTATGTTTTACTAGTCTATGGACTATCAGGATAGTTCTGCCGATTCAGGTGGGCTCCTTCCCGCATCTTCAGGCTGCTAGAGGGCTGTCTGGGGGCTGGCTGGTTTAGGATGGCCTTGTCTGGGACAATTCGGTTTTGTTCCATGTGTCTGTCATCCTCCAGTAGGCTAGCCCAGGCTTGTTCTCATGACCATGGCAGGGATTCAAGAGTGAGTAAACCCAGTTGCACTGAGAAGGCAAGAAAAAACTCACACGGGTTTGCAAGCCTCTGCTTTTGTATGAAGTTTTTGTGACTGTCTTATCTTATAAAACAAGTCACATTTTCAAGCCAGGGAGCTACAGAATTACAGGCAAAAGGTGTGGATAAAGGAAGGCCATTAATTGGGGTCACGAATGCAATCAATATATCTCGATCCCAAAGTCTGCGATAAGGAGCCTGGGACACATATCCCCATATTGCAAGGGCAAAAACAAATGGTTTTCCCTGGGGATGCTAGAAAAGCTATACAAGACTGGGTGCGGTGTCTCATGCCTGTAATCCCAGCACTTTGGGAGGCTGAGGCGGGTGGATCATGAGGCCAGGAGTTCAAGACCAGCCTGACCGACATACAAAACACAAAACACAAAAATTAGGCGGTCGTGGTGGCGCGTGCCTATAGTCCCAGCTACATGGGAAGCTGAGGCAGGAGAATTGCTTGAACCCAGGAGGTGGAGGTTGCAGTGAGCTGAGATCGCGCCATTGCACTCCAGCCGGGGCGATAGAGTGAGACTCTGTCTTGAAAAGAAAAGAAAAAAAAAAAAAAGAAAAGAAAAGCTGTACAATGTGAGGGATTCTTGAGCCAGCTTTCAGAAGATGAGAGTATATTCTTTAAGAGGGAAGAGGGCAAACCAGCTCAAGCAGTAGCTCAGAGGCCCCAGACACCTTGGTGTATTGGAAGACCTAGTAATAGCTCAGTGGAGTAAGAACAAAGAGGCAACATGAGAGCTGAGGTTGAAGAGGTTGAGCCAAATACGTAGTTTTTTATCTTGCAGTCTACCAGAAGCCACGGAAGATTATTATGCTATTGAATGATGTGATCAGCTTTTCTTTGGAAAGGTAACCCTGGCCCAAAGTAGTAAGAAGAATATCAAGAGTCTTACACCCAGCTGATCTGTTAGTTGGGAGACTTCTGTTGTCAAATAATGCTCCATCCTCCACCTACCCAGCTTTGTTTAGCTCTATTGTTTCTCTCAGGAGCACAGCTAAGTGGTTGTAATTCACAAACCTGGAAGGCAGCTCTTTTCATAGTCGTCAGACAATAAGGTACATGGACCGTGGCCACAAAAAAAGAACACTGGAAATAATGGCTGGAATAAGCAGCAAAGCCTCGGTTTGAGGCTCTTTCTTGCATTTTCACCCTGAAGCATCTATAATTAAGCTGGAGAGAAATGATTTACTTAATTCATGTTATTTTATGCAATATCATTAGCAGTATTCAGTTGTAACTTTATTACCCCTGTGCACGCTCCCTCTGTAACAGTTGAGAACAACAATGGGGCTTTACTTATCTTCAGGAAGCCAGCCCACTCATTGAAGGAAAAATGGCCCCAGCCCCAGGTTGCCATAGACACTGGAGAAGGCTGTCACCGAGCTGCAGCACACCTATTTCCTGGTGACATGCAGAATTAGAGGTATTGGGGAATCAAAGGCAAAAACTTACTTGATGAAACAAAGAGTCCCTTCAGCATCTCCTGACATAATTCTTTGCAAAAGCAGTCTCCCTGTACCCCTTCTCCCTTCCCCTTCTCCCTGAAGCCAGGTGAATGAAGCTGAAGCCCAAGCCCTTAGAAGAATGAAAGCAGTAACCTTCATGCATGGCTCAAAGTTATGTACAAAGATCTCCTTTAAATCACGAGTGACTTCTCAGGATTCCAAACTTCTTGACATGTCCACAGTCCTAAAGGATCTGTCACCTGCCTATGTCTCTACATTCCTCATTCACTCTGTTATCATCATGCTGCCCTCCTTTGAGTGCAAAAATGTGCAAAGCATTTTCCCAACTAGGGGATCTTTTTCCTCTGTGATTCCTCTTGCTAGAATTCTCTTTCTCTTGCCCTTTATGTGGTTGGCTCCTTCTTGCTCTTCAGGTCCTCCGACCTTCAGTTTGAAGGCCCCTTTTCATGACGACCAGGCCCATTATATCTAAAAATAATCCCTCCACCTTATTCTCTGTCACAGCGTCTTGGATCTTTCCTGGTGAATTTGAGGATCTATAATTATCTTTATTTGCTATTGGCTTATTTATGACTTAGTCTCTCCCAAAAGGGAGCAAGTTGCATAGATAGGTACCTGATAGATGTGTGTGCTTCTCTGTGCTTGGTTTCTTCCCAAAGCAGACGCTGAGTCAGGGATTCAAGTACAAGTGGTTGATTTGGGGGGTGAAGGCAGGGCAGTGAGGAAAGGCAGACCATAAAGGGTGTGTTGTCCAGTGAGTTACCATGGGGGCAGCTGGAGAATAATCCTCCCGGGGAGCTCCAAGAGCCCTCATGGAATACGTACCTCAGACATACCCCAACTGAAAAGTGATAGGGCTGGGGCCGCTGTACACCAATTCCCATCCATCGCTGAGGGCTGTTCCCGGGAAGCAGACATTCTCCATCACTTTCACTCTGGCATGTCCAGGGGCAGAGCAGGCTCTGGTGGCCAGAGAAAGTCTTTAGGTGAAGAGTTGTGGATGATACCGCTGGAGGTTGGGTTATGTGTACCAAGACCTAAGAGGAAGAAGAGGGGACACTGATAGCATCTGTCATAGTGCCCTGTGGGTATTTGTTAAATGAGTGAATGCATGATTCCTGTGCCTCCTTCTGTCAATCATATCAGATCCTCAAGAAATGTTCAAGCCTAATAGGGCAGATCGCTAGCACGTGTTAAAGAAGAAAACAGTAACAACAACAAAAACACAGATTTTGAGCTCAGAGCTGGCTTCAAATTCAGCTGTGTGACCTTAGACAAATTTCATGTCCCTCTCTGAGTCTGCAGTTTTCTGCCTTGAAAAATGGGGTAATAATTCCACCTCATAGGACCATTGTAAAATGGTCGGAGACAGTGTATATAGTTTATAATTGTGTCTGCATATTGCAGGTGACCCATAAATATCATTTTTATTTGCCATGAAATAGCAGCAAGTTCTACACAGCAGTGGGTGACAAAAGGCTAAATTGGGCTACCAAAATGATGAGCCCCATGAAAGTTGGAGTGGTCATGAATGGCTTCTAGAAGAGTTAGTTATGCTTTGAAGAATGAGTGGGGTTAGCATGGATCAGTGGGAGATGGGAGACCAGTTTGGCTAAGAGTAATATTCATCTCAACTTATCAGATGCTCACCAGTGCCTTAGAGCCTGTTGGGAAGTACTTTATATATGCAATTCTCAATCTTCACAATATAACCCTACAAGGTAGATGTTCTTAACCCTACCCTCAAGTTTGAAGATGCAAAAAACTAAAGAAAAAGTTAATTACCTGAGGTCATTCATCAAGTAAGTAGTAGAACATGAACTAAAAGTAGGAATTGCCATTGGTGAGCTTTATGTGTGTGTGTGTGTGTGTCTGTCTGTGTGCGTGTGTGTTTTATTTCTTTATTTAATTTTTTTGAGACAGAGTCTCTCTCTGTCACTCAGGCTGGAGTGCAGTGGCACGCTCTTGGCTTACTGCAACCTCCACCTCCCAGGTTCAAGCCATTCTCCTGCCTCAGCCTCCTGAGTAGCTGGGACTACAGGCATGTGCCACCACGCCCAGCTAATTTTTTTTTGTATTTTTTAGTAGAGATGGGGTTTCACCATGTTAGCCAGGATAGTCTCAATCTCCTTACCTTGTGATCCGCCCACCTCAGCCTCCCAAAGTGCTGGGATTACAGGCGTGAGCCACAGTGCCAGGACCTCTCTTCAGAGAGGTTTGTAGGAAAGAGACAATGAGGTTCTTCCCAGAAGATGTCTACAATCTAATGGTGAAGGTGGGACATGTGGGTAGAAGCAACTTTTGAGAGGAGTGATGGGAAATGGGGTTTGCCATGAATACCATGGAAGAAAGGCAAGTGGGGGCTTTACACAATGAAAGGAATGGAAAGGCAAATATGCTGTATTTTAAAAACGGAAGCAAAATTTACCTGCAATGGAGTACACACACATTGATGGTACAGTCCAATGGATTTTTCTCTCTGTATACAACCATCTAGCCGCCACTCAAATCAAGATATAGAATATTCCCATCACTCCAGGAAGTTCCCTCATGCTCCTTTCCAATCAATAACTTCCCCTTGCCCCCAGGAAGTTTTTCTGACTTTTATCCTCAAATATTACATTTCTAAAGAAACACTTTTCTAATGTATAAAAAGAATACGTGCATGTCATAGAAAATTTAGACGATGACAAAAAGATAGAAGAGAAGAAATTAAATCACTCATAATCTTACGGCCTGAACATTTTGGTCTATTCCTTGAACATTTTGGTCTATTTCTTGCTGTCTTTGTTGTACATTTTAAAATTTTAACTTGAGACTATATTGTATATTTAATTTTATACTCTATTTTTTAAGTGAATCATTAGGGACATTAGCATTTTTCCCACTACAAATTCTTTGTAAACTTCATTTCACATGGCTTGAAATATTTCATTGAGGAATTCAGCTAAAAGGACTTACTGGTTCCCTAAATGTTGGCTATTTTAGTTTGTTTCCAAGTTGTCACAGTAATGACCACCTTTTCTGTAAAGCTCTGTCTGAATTTAGACCATTTTATTAGAATAGGGGTGAAAGTACTGGGCTAAAAAATTACATATTCTTCAAACGCTTGAAACCCATTGCCAAACAGCTTTCCAAAATATATAGACTGAACTTCTTATCACCTGGATACACAAAGGGCACCCACAGAGTCACACACTTACCGGCATTGAGTGCTAATTTTTATTTGACATTTGAGACTATCCAGGAAAGTTTAGAAAAGCTCTTGAACTGAAAGTTCTGTTTGGTATTCACTCTGAAGAACAATACTGGCTTATTCTCCTCTGATATTCCGTAATGTTTGGATGTTCTGAATAGGTGACCTCAGAAATCACTTTAGTTCAACATCTGGAGCCATCAATGAGAAATGAGTAGGGAGGGCACGTGAGGAACATGTACGCTGTGCCTTGGAGCAGGGTCACAGATGGCCTCCTGTTCCATAACCGTCTGCAGAGCAGTACGGTCCGTTCACCTCTTATCTCATTCTGGGCATCAGGAAGGAAGAAGTTGACAGACCCAGTCTGTGACTTGTGCAGCTTGAGAGGGTGTCTTTGTGACAATCGGGGCAGCATGAGAACTGATTATTACAGCGTAGGGCACAGCTAAGAGGCATAATGATCAGGGCCAACCTGGTGCTTAGGTCGGACTCGATAATGGTCTTTGAAGGCGTGTTCCGCTGTCTAAAATTACCCACCCAACACCAGGAATTCTGGCCTTTCGCACTGGAATAAAAGACCAGGGTACATGTGCATGCTCTCCACAGGACACCTCCAAACCTACTTCCAGGAAAAGCACTCCAATGAAAATTGTTCTCCAACTAAGTGGGAAAACTCACCTCTGGCAGACTTTCAAAAGGCTCAAAGGAGTAAGTCCAATGGTGTATGTGTCTGTCAGCAAGAGGTTCATGTAAACAGGTGATTTCTAAACCCACCCTGGAAGTAACGCTTCTGTGACGAACGACAGACACCCTGGGCCTGTGTTTGTTGGAATGGTTTTCCTTTTCAGTTTTCTCTTTACTTTGGAGCACATGATGGCCACCCTCACCTAATGACTTTTGTATGTCTTTACTCAAGTCCATCATGCATTCAAATGAAGGGCATGCAGTAATTTTTGTTGTGAATGTGTTTTTTTCCAGAAGACCTTATTAGGTGCTGTGATGTTTATCCACTATAGTAATCACATTTCTGTGACGATCTTTCAACATGTGGGATAGAAAAAAAGAGTTTTGTGTGTATATGCAGCATGCAGCTGACGAGCTGATGCTCTCCCAGTCTCACTAGCCCTGCCATTCTTGGTTCCTCTGTGTTTATTCCATGATTTGCTGATTATAATGCATGTCTGTCTCCCAAAAAAAAAAACGATTCCAACTTCCATGGAGATTAGGCTGAGACTAAGGCGAATGCCTGGATGCAGGACGCTCCTGGTAGCCTGGATCTGCCCACATGTGCAGCATCTGTAGTGGGTCTGGCAGGTGCTCTGCTTTTCCCTGTCTGCCCCACGTTGCTGGGTTAGCTGCCCCACCTTTCAGTCACACTGTGTGGCCAGAGATGGGCCAACACGTGACCAGCCTTTCCACCCATCTCTCTCGCTTATTCCTCTCAGAGTTCCTGCCACCTCCTTAGGACACTGTGAATGTGTAGAACGCAAATCCGCAATCCAGAGGGAACCCCAAACCACCACTTGCTAGACTTAGGAACCTCCCCCTGTTGTTCCTGCAGCTTCCGACTACTGGGACTCAAAACAGCCCACTGATACAATTCACAAAATCTCTTTAACGGAGTTTTCAGAATGAAAATGGGAAAGGGATAGGGCGCTGTCTTCAGTTTCTGGGTGAACATACTCAAGCCAAAGACTCACATGTGCCAAGATGCCATCTTTAAGCAGGGGTGGAGAGAAAACACAGAAAACAAAATACAGATGGATCTTATTCTTTCTCTCTCTCTCTTTTTTTTTTTTTTTTTTTTGAGATGGAGTCTCGCTCTGTTACTCAGTCTGCAGTACAGTGGTGCGATCTCGGTTCACCACAATGTTCACCTCCCAGGTTCAAGCAATTCTCGTTCCTCAGCCTCTCAAGCAGCTGGGACTACAGGCGCGTGTCAGCATGCCTGGCTAATTTTTTTTGTATATTTTAGTAGAGACAGGGTTTCACCATATTGGCCGGACTGGTCTCCAACTCCTGACCTCAAGTGATCCATCCTCCTCGGCCTCCCAAAGTGCTGAGATTATAGGCATGAGCCACCAAGCCTGGCCTGTATCTTATTCTTTCTGATTCTGCCACAACCAGAAACACACACACACATACATACAGAGTCTCAACAAGTTGCCTTGCCATACGTGTGCTCTCTTGCTTAACTCTTATTAATCCTCTAACCTCCAGCTCAAAATCTCATGCTCTAAGACCCTATTTGTCTTGCTCCAGCAATTGAAAGCAAATCACTTTCCCCTCTGCTGACTCTGCTTTATTGGCCTCACTGAACTCATAATACCAAATTCAACTTTTTCTCTTATAGACTACCAGTGACTTGTGGGCAGGAATTTTTCTTGCCAACATCTTTGCCTCCCTAGGACATAGCCCAGTGTCAAATGCATAATAGGGACTCAGTAAATATTTCTCATTATATTGAATGTTACAGTAAACCTGCCTCCTAGTTAATATAAATAATAATAATACAATGAGCTCTTAAAATGCGCTAGGTACGGCCAGGCGCTGCAGCTCACACCTGTAATCCCAGCACTTTGGGAGGCTGAGGCGGGTGGATCACGAGGCCAGGAGATCAAGACCATCCTGGCCAACATGGGAAACTCCGTCTCTATTAAAAACACAGAAAAAAATTAACTGGGCATGGCGGCGGGCACCTATAGTCCCAGCTACTTGGGAGGCTGAGGCAGGAGAATCACTTGAACCAGGGAGTCAGTCGGAGGCTGCAGTGAGCTGAGATCATGTCACTGTACTTAGGCCTAGTGACAGAGTAAGACTCCGTCCCAAAAAAAAAAAAAAAGTACTAGGCACTATTCTAAATACCTCTTCAACACTCAAGTGAGGGCAAAACTTCGTATTAGTCTTGGAGGTAATGTTATTAGCCCCCATTTTACAGATGAGAAAACAGAGTCTCATCTCTGTTTTGGGAGGCTTAATAACCTCCCAAAGTCACATAGTTGGTAAGTGGTAAAGTCAGAATTTGAGTCTAGGTTGTCTGGCTTCAAGTAGAACCCATAAATTTAACCTATTGCTTCAGTATATTGTCCCCAGAATAATCTCATAGCACTGTGAATTAAAACCAAAAGTTTCAATCAAAGGAAAGGGTAGTGAACAAAATAATTTAAAATTTACCTAATAATCTCATAGCACTATGAATTAAGACCAAATATTTCAAAGGAAAGGGTAGTGAACAAAATAATTTCAAATTCACCTAAAAATAACAGCCTCTTTTTGCTATCACTAATATTTAAGCCAATATATGCTCATTCCTTTGTTCCTTCCTTCATTCTTTCTGCAAATATTTTTTGACCACTATGTTCCAAGGACTATTATAGGAATTGGGCTTCAGTAATGAACAGAAAAGGACACAACATTTATCTCCACAAAGCTTGGCATCTAAATTCATTCAAAGGTAACTGTTAAACCTCCTTTGTGCTGAGATTGTGTTAAGTGCTGGAGATGCAAAGATGGATCCACCAGACTCTGTGGGTGCCTTGATGAACTTATAAATAGCAGAGAGACAAGCACATAACAAGAATTAAAATGTAAAAGGATGAAAAACAAATCTTGTTGCGGGCTGGGTGCAGTGGCTCACGCCTGTAATCCTAGCACTTTGGGAGGCCGAGGTGGGTGGACTGCTTGAGTTCATGAGTTCGAGACCAGCCTGGGCAACAAGACAAGACCCCCTGTCTCCATCAAAAATACAAAAAAAAAAAAAAAAAAAAAAGCTAGGCATGGTGGTGGGCGCCTGTGGTCCCAGCTCTCTGGGAGGCTGAGGCACAAGAATCACTTGAACCCAGGGGGGCAGAGGTTGCAGTGAGCTGAGGTTGCACCACTGCATTCCAGCGTGGGTCACAGATCAAGAGCAGAAAAGAGGAGGGAAGGGAAGGGAAGGGAAGAGAGAGGGAAGGGAAGAGAGAGGGAAGGGAAGAGGGAGGGAAGGGAAGAGGGAGGGAAGGGAAGAGGGAGGGAAGAGGAAGGGAAGAAAGAGAAATCTTTTTTCAGATTTGGATGTCTTTCTGGAGGAGACACGGCACTGAATCTTGAAGAATGCACAAGTGCTAACCAGGTGGAGATCACTGGTGCAGCTGTTGCAAAGGTGTAGAGAGGAGGACCCACAACCTCCTGAGCAGCTCTCTACAAACAGTTTGGTGTTGCTTACACATAGCAAGAGACAATCAAGATTGTAGATAAAGTTGGAGAACATGAAGGACACAGACAATAGAACGTGCTGGAAAAATGAAAATATCTCCATAAAACATGCAAGACTTTCTCCTTCCTCCCTTCCTCCCTTATTTCCTTCTTCTCTTTCTTTTCACAGAGTCTTGCTCTGTCACTGAGGCTGGAGTTCAGTGGTATGATCTCAGCTCACTGCAACTTCCACCCTCTGGGCTCAAGCGATCCTCCCACATCAGCATCCTGAGTAGCTGGGAATATAGGTGCATGCCACCATGCCTGGCTAATTTTCATATTTTTTGTAGAGACAGGGTCTGTCCATATTGCCCAGGCTGGTCTTGAACTCTTGGGCTCAAGAGATCCTCCAGCCTTGGCCTCCCAAAGTGCTTGGATGACAGGCGTGAGCCACATTTTCTACCTAATATTTAACAGCTATGAAAAGGAAACAAAGCAGTCTTGGTGAAGGGGAGGGGTGAGGAGCTTCCTTCTAAGACGGTTGTGTAAAACACAGATCCTGGGAGATGGCTATTCCGTGACAATGATTGCCTTGCCAGGCCAAGAAGTACTTTGGAAGTAAGTTACTGGACTTCTAGGCTGGACTTCTACTTTGTACAAGAAGGAAACTGTGCTTAAACAAGATGGATGCCCAGATGATTCCATAAGAGACAGGAAATAATGTCAAGGGGGAGAAAAATGAATGAAGAGAGGCCTAAGAAGAATAATAAAGGGGCATTAGTGGATGGTTGATGATGCGTGCCATTTTGTTAATGTTAATCTTTCCCAGGTGTGTCATAGAAGGCACAGAACAAGGCAATAAATGAAACTTTTATTTTCTTGTTTGAAATGAGCCCCTATGAACTAAATAAAAACATAGGGGTTTGGGAACATGGGGAGTTGATTACAAGGGCATAAAATTGATCAGAGGGGTATAGCCCAGCATGTAGTAACAAAAACAATCACCGTCATTTATGTTGGATTGCTACTTTAAAGGTTATCAGTGCTTCCACGGTGCATTATTTCATGAGATCCTATCTCAGCCCTGGGAAGTGGAAATTGTACCATTCCCATTTTATAGATAACAGACAATAAAATGGACAAGTATTTCCCAAAGTCTTTCAGTAAGTAAGGAACCAAACTGGAATCAAACTCAAGTGCATTGACTCTAAAATGAATTCATTTGGTCTATATGACATCCTCTCCCAAACACCCTCTCCTAGAAAAAGTTCTCCGAACATTAGTTAGAATTTCTTCATTTCCCTGGTCCCAAGTCACATTTAACCATCAACCTCGATAAAATCTCTTCGACACAGATGACTTTCATTATATTTGGTATAGTTGGATTCCAGAAACATTGTTTTCCACTTACTCCAATGAATTTCCCCAGAAGAAACAGTACGTTGTCTCAAAAGAAAAGAAGTGTAATGAAAAGTCCTTTTATGGGCCGTCCTGTGAGTCTCGTCTGCTTTTGCCTCTCAGTGAGTTATACTCTGGTGAAGGAAAGAAGTCTCTCAAACTAAAGGAGAGTAGGAAACAGTCAGCTGCCAACCTACTTTTATTTGGTTTGCAAAGTATTTTGTTTTGAGCAGCTTGTTTTCTTTTAACTACTAATTTTGAAATAGGTATGGACTCACTGGAAGTTGCAAACTTAGTGCACAGTCCCGTGTACCCTTCCTCCAGCCATCCAACAGTAACATCCTTTTTTAAATTTTTATTTTTATTTTTGTAGAGACCAAGCCTCACTATGTTGGCCAGGTTGGTCTTAGACTCCTGGGCTCAAGTGATCCTCCTGCCTCAGCCTCTTGAAATACTGGGATTATAGGCATGAGTCACCATACCTAGTCCCCAACAGTAACATCTTGAAAATCTGTAGTACAATATTATTGCACAATTTTTTTAAAAATGAATTTGTTGGCTGGGCGAGATGGCTTATGCCTGTAATCCCAGCACTTGCCACCAGCAAGGTGGGCAGATCACCTGAAGTTAGGAGTTCAAGATTAGCCTGGCCAACATGGTGAAACCCCGTGTCTAATAAAAATACAAAAATTAGCCGAGTGTCGTGGTGCGTACCTGTAATCCCAGCTACTTGGGAGGCTGAGGCAGGAGAATCACTGTACCTGAGAGGTGGAGGTTGCAGTGAGACAAGATCGCGCCACCACACTCCAGTCTGGGCAACAGAGTGAGACACCATCTCAAAATAAATAAATAAATAAATAAATAAATGTTTCCTTGTTAACATTTGCAGACACATCAAGATTCAGGTGTCTCTGTGTCTCTTCCAGAAAGATTTCTACAGCTGGAAAAAGATTTATTTTGTTTTTCATTCTTTTACCAAATCAAAACAAGCAAAGAAACATCAACAACAAAACTAGGAGGCCTAACAGAAGAGTTAGATTCTGGCCTTTCTTGGAGACTTGGAAGATCTGGCAATGTGCTCCCGCATGGAAACTATTGAGGCTGACTACTGGCTGCCTCTTGCCAGCAGGCAAGCACTTTTCAGATCTATGAAGCTCCATCACTTTCATTATCTGTCAGGCCTCTGGAGGCTGCTGAGTCTGCATTTGCAAATACAGAGTAGAGGTAATTGCATTTTTTGGAAGGGAAAGTTTTGAGTCATCTTGAGTTACCTTTTCAGCACATACCTTTGGGTTTGGAATTATATGACTACAGCCCCACACATAGTTTCATGTCAAAACACATCTGAAATCAGCGCTCTGAGGTTGGGGTGCTGTCATGCTTAAGTCATCCCAGTCTTAAGCTGGGGTGGCTTCAACAGGGACGGCACCAGGTTTGAGAGGCCAACGAGACCCAGAGCTAGTGAATGACACATAGGGTTCATTGAGGACTTACATACAGGGCAGTCCAGTGGGGGCAGGCTGGACAGGGGAACCACAATCACTTATAGAAAGCATGCAGTCTATAGAGCATTTTCACTTAGCACCCTCCCCTTAGCAACCTACACCTAGCAACCTTCATTTAATCTAACGCAAAGGGCATTGATCTCCATGCACGGCCCGTGTTCCATGGGATAGGCTGGGGGATTCAAGTGTTCCTCATAGATAGGGAATGGATCTCTAGGTTGGCCACTCTTGGATTCCTTCAGTTAGAACTCCAAACACAGATTCTTCTTAGATCACTGGGTCATGCTCAGGTATGCTTAAGTTAAACTCTTGCTCTCAGGTATGTCCACCATGCAGGTGCACAAATTTCCATTCTTGGGATTTGGTGACTCCAGGAACCTCCTGACAGTGAGGAAAGTTTTGTGTCCCTCTGAACCTGGCAGGTTTAAGCATTTTCATTTTAGAAGGATGCCACATTGTTGTTTACGTTTCCTTCTCTACAATCCAGCTTCCTACTTCCCAACAGACAGAAATGGAGTTCTAAGCACAGTTTGCTCTATTTTTCATCTTGCTTTTATCTAATGCTTTTATTTTTCCTCAGGTCCCTGTGAAATAAAATTTATGTCTTCTCTGCTATGTCTGTCCTCTCCACTACCTTCGCAGGCCCCACCTCTTGCTCTCATTATTGCCATGTGAGTTGGATTAATTTTCTCCACTCCCAGATTATCCCTTCCAGGATCTGGAATATACCAGCGACTTTTTTTTTTCCCCCCAGAGTCTTGCTCTGTCGCCAGGCTGGAGTGCAGTGGCACGATCTCAGCTCACTGCAATCGCTGCCTCCCGGGTTCAAGTGTTTCTCCTGCCTCAGCCTCCCGAGTAGCTGGGATTACAGGCACAGGCCACCAGGCCTGGCTAATGTTTATATTTTTAGTAGAGAAGAGGTTTCACCATGTCGGGCAGGATGGTCTCGATTTCCTGACCTCGTGATCTGCCTGCTTTGGCCTCCCAAAGTGCTGGGATTATAGGCGTGAGCCACTGCACCCGGCCACCAATGTCCCTTTTTTAATCAAAGCATACACAGGTTGTAGGCTAATAGAAAAGACATTTAGAAAAAAAGCTCAGAGCAGAAGAGACTCTGTTAACAGAATAACTAGGAGATATGCAAAGAGAGCGTCAGTCTTGACATTTTGAAATCTGGATGTCTCTGCTCGGTTTTAAAGCCGGTCAATGGCAAGGGGCTTTCTTTTTCCTTCTCCCCCTTCAATAAAGGAGCTTAAACTCTATCCCTGATTCCCAACACAGCAGGAAACCAAATAGATGGAGTCAAATGACTGACAACTCTTCCTTAAAGCCAAAGAGAAAAGCAGATGAGGCTCTATTGCAGAAACTGAAGGCATTAAAGGAATTAGAGTTCCATAGATGAGGACTGGGAATTAGAGGGTATACAAAGGGGAGAGGCTTCCTTCTAAAGAAAGGGAGCCCCTGAGTATTCAGAATGAACCTTCCACCCCCACCCCCATACCATTAAGAAACCACCTTCAAATTCGTGGATTCTGTGGGGGCGTTTGACTGGGTGATAGTAAGACTGATAATTTTCCAGACCTCCCCTCCACCATTAAGGAGATAAACTTACCAACGAGTATAGGAAGGCTCTGACCCTCCCAGAACGCACGTCCTCTTGAGGCGCGCCTGCCTGAGTGTTAACTCAGTCCCTTAACAGCATTTTATCTAATCACAGCCACAGCTGCCCAGGCTGGTAAATCACTGAGATCACTGCCCTTCTAATGGAAAGTCTGGAAGGTCAGAAGGAGCAGAGTTGACTCCCGGCTGGGCTTTTGAGAGCTGACCTTTTATTTCCCTCTATGGCTCTGTGGCAGAACCAAGTCCTCATTTCTCAAGAAGGCCCTTGTAATTGGTTTTCATACACCGGCAGCAGCTGAGGCATTTAATGAGGGGGAGGCTCAGGCTCACGTTCAAGGTATTAAAGATTTGAGAACTCGAAAGGCCACCAGAAGCCATGTCTCTTGCCTTCAGTTTCCGCCATTTTGGGGGGGCATTTTTGGTTTCTTCTACCAACCCCCAGGTTCCCCTTCCAAGCCATTACATCTGAAAAACAGGCTTTCCTGAATATCCAATTCTAGAATCACTTCAGGTAACCTCTTCCCTCCTCCCAGATGTATTAAGGTACAATAGACAAACAAAAATTGTGTATTTTTAAGGTAAATAACCAACACTTTGATACGTGTATACGTTGTGAAATGGTTACCACATTCAAGTTAACACATCCATCTCCTCCCATAGTTACGTGTGTGTGTGTGTGTGTGTGTGTGTGTGGTGTGTTTGGTGAGAACAGTTAAGATCTACTCTTCTAGCAAATTTTAAGTATACAATAGAGTATTATTAACTGTAGTCACCAGGCTGTGCATTAGAGCTTCGGAATGTAATCATCTTACAATTGAAAGTTTGTTCCCTTTGATTAACATCTCCCCACGTCCTTCTCCCCCTGGCCCCTGGAAACTACCCACTGTTTTGATATCAGTCTAGGGGAAAAGAGGAGACGTAGGGTCCATCTCTTACTCTTATGTGAGCTCTCTGCTTCTATGAGTTTGACTTTTTAAAAGACTTTTTAAAGATGTAAGTGAGCTCATGCACTATTTGTCTTCTTGTGTCTGGCTGATTTCGCTTAGCATAATGTCCTCCAGGGGCATCCATATTTTCACGAATGGCAGGATTTTAAATGTTTGCTCTCTTCAGTAAAATGTCCCAAGAATGACCTACATTTCCTTTGCTTTCTTTTAGGGTCACTTTTTCTAGTTTTCTCATTAGCAGAGACAGCTGGGATGGAGCGGACCTCATTTTGAAAGGAATAAAGACAGTAATTAAGTTACCGTTTAGTCTTTTCCTTTCTGAGCTAACTAATCCCAATTATTTTTAACCTTTTCACAGAGGCCCTTTATTTTCTGACCTTTTAATGAATTTTCACTGCTTACTTCTGGTTCTTCTCCAGCGGTTACATAGTCTTCACAGTTTGCCAAAACTTTTCTTTTTTTTTTTTTTTTTTTTGAGACGGAGTCTCGCGCTGTGTCACCCAGGCTGGAGTGCAGTGGCGCGATCTCGGCTCACTGCAAGCTCCGCCTCCCAGGTTCACGCCATTCTCCTGCCTCAGCCTCCGAGTAGCTGGGACTACAGGCGCCCGCCACCACGCCCGGCTAGTTTTTTGTATTTTTAGTAGAGACGGGGTTTCACCATGTTAGCCCGGATGGTCTCGATCTCCTGACCTCGTGATCCACCCGCCTCGGCCTCCCAAAGTGCTGGGATTACAGGCTTGAGCCACCGCGCCCGGCCCAAAACTTTTCAATGGTCATAATGAAATGATTATTTTCCCCCTAGTTGCAATAGCAAACTCCCGTACATTTTTGAGAAATACCTGACAACAGTGATATGCCTGATTTTTCAGTTACATTTCTGTAAGGACGTTTTCCCTCCAAAGTGTCAGCTATGCTCTCTTCTTTTCTTTATTTTTGTAGCTTAATGTCTTATCTACAAAATAAAATGATTACTTAAGATTTGTTCAAATAGCTATCAAAGCACTACTAGAGATGTAAGAGTGTGCTAGCTACTGTTAGAGATAGAAAATAGGTAGACGCTGTTAGGTCTCTGTGATACAAACACCACAATGATGGGTATTGGGGAACTGATACTATCTGAGCACCTCCTGTGTGCCCAGTGCATACTTAACCTCTTCTAAACCTCCCAGAATCTTAAGAAAATGATTTCATTGCCACTTTCCAGATGAGCAAACTAAGGGTCACAGAAGGTGAACGCTTCGCAGACATTCTCATAGTTATTGAAATGGTAGAAAAAGTGCTGAGGCCAGGTGCGGTGGCTCATGTCTGTAATCCCAGCACTTTGGGAGGCCAAGGTGGGTGGATTACCTGAGGTCAGGAGTTCGAGACCAGCCTGGCCAACATGGTGAAACCCCATCTCTACTAAAAATACAAAAATTAGCTGGGCGTGGTGGCGGATGCCTGTAATCCCAGCTACTTGGGAGGCTGAGACAGGAAAATCACTTTAACCCAGGAGGCGGAGGTGGCAGTGAGCCGAGATCGCGTCACTACACTCCGGCCTGGGTAACAAGAGCGAAACTCTGTCTCAAAAAACAAACAAACAAACAAAAAGTTCTAGGAACTTAGACTTGCTTTCCCTTAGATCCAACACTTGGAAATTGCCAAGCCTTTGATTATTTTTGCTGTCCTCACTGATAGGACCTTGGATCCCTTTCCCCATGAGTCAAGGATCATCTGGTGGAAAAGCTGATATCAGTAATGACTTGAGAGATGCTGTTAGCCCCCAGGAGTCAGTGGGGGAGTTCACAGGAGAAGGAATTGCAAGCTATCAGGATCTTCTCAGTGGAATCACAGTAACCGAGCTGTTTATGGCTTGTGAGGTGACGCAGAAGAGGGTACACACAGGGGCCCTGGGGCCAGGCAGGTTCTCATCCTGGCTTCTCTACTTACTGACTGCTTACTCAGCCTTGGGCAAAACGCCTCACCTCTCTCTACTTCCAGTTTTTCATCCATAAAATTGGAATATCGATAGTGTCTTCCTTACTGAGTGGCTGGGCATATTATGTTTAATGTGCTTAGATTTTAAGGCTGGAATAGGTAAGTGCTGAGCAATTAGTAACCATCATCATCATAGAAATCTCTTTTCTCCCCAGGGTAGAGTGGGAGGGGAGCCTTTTAATGTCCATCTTTTTTGAAGCCATATCATCGTACAGTAACCATGGCAACCAATCCCCCCAGGTGTTTCCATGACATTTTTTTTGAGTAAAAACTTGAAAATCTTTTTTGGGAATCAAAGATCCCTAATTTTTCTGGAACGATGTGGTTTGTCTGTGTCCCCACCCAAATCTCATCCTGAATTGTAGCTCCCGTAATCCCCATGTGCCACGGGAAGGACCCAGTGGGCAGTAACTGAATCATGGGGTGGGGTTTTCCTGTGCTGTTCTCATGAAAGTGAGTAAGTCTCATGAGAGCTGATGGTTTTTAAAGGGCAGTTCCCCTGCACATGTTCTCTTGCCTGCCCCCATTTAAGACTTTGCTTTGAACTGTCGGTGAAACCAAAGGTTACTGCGATTAAGCCCATCAAACTTAACTGCCTTGCTTGCTTTCAATCATTTACTTCTGGTTGATCTTAAAAACTCCCACTAGCAAATCACGTGGCCAAACAATATGTGACTCAACTCCCACTAGCTTCCTGTGGGGAAAACATCTCTGACTGTGTGTCACTATAGTAACAGGTGCTTAGAGCTGGTTTTCAGGAACTAGTATTACCAGAAACGGATCCCAGTCCAGACCCCAGGAGAGGGTTCTTGGATCTCACGCAAGACAGAATTCAGGGTGAGTCCACAGAGCAAAGTAAAAGCAAGTTTATTAAGAAGGTAAAGGAATAAAAGAATGGCTACTTCACAGGCAGAGCAGCCCCCGAGAGCTGTTGATTGGTTATTTTTGTGGTTATTCCTTGATCATATGCTTCACAAAGGGTGGATTATTGATGAGTTTTCTGGGAAAGGGGTGGGGGATTCCTAGAACTGACGGTTCCTCTTCTTTTTAGACCATATAGGGTAATTTATGGACACTGTCATGGCGTTTTAAACTGTCATGGCACTGGTGAAAGGGTCTTTTAGCATGCTCATGCATTATGGTTGGTGTATAATGAGCAGTGAGAATAGCCAGAGGCCACTTTTAGTTGCCACCTTGCATTTGGCACGTTTTGGCTGGTTTCTTTACTACATCTTTTTTTTTTTTTTTACCAGCAGGGTCTTTCTGACTTGTATCTTTTGACCTCTTGTCTCATCCTGTTGACTAAGAACGTCTTACATCCTGGGAATGCAGCCCAGTACATTTCAGCCTTATTTTACCCAGTCCGTATTCAAGATGGAGTCACTCTGGTTCTAACACCTCTGACGCTAAGGAGCAGCTCTTGTTCGGTTCAAGCCAGTTCAGATCACTAACCCTCCAACTGGGCCTGCGAGGGTGCCCCAACAGTGACTTTTGACATCAGAAGACCAAAAACTCCACCCTCAGGTTAAGCCACCATTTTCTGCACGCGTGTCCTATGAAGAACCATGTAGCTCACTTATGCTTGCACAGAAACCTGATTCCCTCACCTTTCCTACCACACAATCAAGTTTCCTCACACTTTAGACCACCTTGCTTCCTATCCCACAAGTACCCCCAAGCCCTGTATTCAGGGAGGAGGATTTGAGATTTGTTCTTCTGCCTCCTAGCACAGCAGCCTTGTGAATAAAATCTTCACTCTTTTGCAAAACCTGTCACCTCAGTGATTGGCTTGCGGCGTGTGGGCAGAATGAACCTGGCTCGATAACATCAGAGGCTGTAGGATGTACTATTTTTTTTCCCCCTCAGGTTTTTGCCAAGGCTGAGCCTGGCAGAAATAATTTTCAAAGGGTTGGGATAGTTTGTGTATTAGCTGACTCATTGAAGAGTGCCTTTTCCAGGCATATTCCAAAGAATGTAAAGTTGTAAAAATAAAAACCCCCATTGGAACAGGTGTCATTTTCCACCAAGGTGGGCTCGATCACACACAGCGTTCTGTCCTTTCTTGTGACATAGTTTACTGTCATTTGCCTGATGTTTTACTTAACTTTGTTATGTGCATGTATCTCATCTTTTCAACCACATTTCAGATTCCTTGAGGGGTGAGTCCTTGCTGAACGTCTTTGAAGTCTTTGCAGTTCTAAGTGCTCCTGACACATAGTTATCTCAGTTACATTTACTGAAAAAAAAAATGATTCTAAGAATGGGTACATCTATCCTTTCGGGGAATAAATATGGTTAAAATGATAGAGGCTTTACTACAAAAATCAAAAATAAAACCTTGGGATATTTCTGGAAGCTGGTGTTTTCCTTAATTAACATAATGGATTCAGTAAATAGGGAGGAAACTATGTTTGAGAAAGGAACAGATTACCTACAGGGCTGAAATCTTGTCACACAGCACATTTGTAGATTTCGTGTATTTTTCATTTTAAACAGGGATTATTAATTAAGCCCCAAAGGCTTTCTCTGCTCACAGTGCATTCTGAAAAGCACCAATCTCTTTCTAAACAAAAGAGACTCCAACTACTTTGTAATCAGAAGACTGGCTAGTGGGCTGGTTGAATGCTACTGAGTTGCTTAGTTAAAGTTCCACTGAAAACCTGAAATACCAATCCTCTCCTATTCACTTATTCATTCATTTATTCTTCATTCCAAAGAGAATTATTGAGTACTTATGTGTAAGACATAGCTTGTCTAACACCCTATGATAGTATTGAGCGTCAACTTGATGGGATTGAAGGATGCAAAGTATTGTTGCTGGGTGCATCTGCAAGGGTGCTGCCACAGGAGATGAACATCTGAGTCAGTGGACTGAGAAAGGAAGGCCTACCTTCAATATGGGTAGACACAATCTAATCAGCTGCCAGCATGGCCAGAATAAAAGCGGGCAGAGGAATGTGGACAGACTAGACTGGCTGGGTCTTCTGGTCTCCATCTTTCTCCCCTGCTGGATGCTTCCTGCTTTTTAACATTGGACTCCAGATTCTTCAGCTTTGGGACTCTTGGACCTTCGACCACAGACTGAAGGCTGCGCTGTCGGCTTCCCTACTTTTGAGGTTTTGGGACTCGAACTGGGTACCTTGTTACTCTGCTTGCAGAAGGGTCCTTACCTTGTGATTGTGTGAGTCAGTACTCCTTAATAAACTGTCCTTTATATATACACCTATTCTATTAGTTCTATCCCTCTAGGGAACCCTGACTAACACACACAGACAATATCACCAAGCTGACAAAAATCAGACAATAGATGGTCAAAGCCAAAGCACACCAGGGCTGTCTATCCTGGGGATACAAGGGTTAGTCAGCGGACAAATCCTTCCTCCAAACTCAGTTCCAATGCTACCTCCTCTATGAATCTATCCATTTCCCCTTGCATTCCCAGAGTTTTTACCCAATACCTCCTTTTTCACATATTTCCTTTTGTGTTATATTATTGTTACCTTGTATGCAGTGACAGGCAGTGGTAAGAGCATGAATCTTAGAAGCAGGTTGAGATTCGCATCCTTGCTTTAACCCTTACTTGCTCTGTATCCTTGAACACATTAATTAACCTCTCTGACCTCTTTCTTCACCCATGAAATAAGGATAATAGCAGTTTGCCCCGAAATACAATATATGTGATGTATTTCATGCACATAGAGATAATAGCAATTATAACCAACACATGCAGCACTAACTACATTTTTCTAAGTACTTTATGTATATTAACCCATTTGATTTTCACAATAATTCTTTTAATACTTTGGTTACTTCAGATTCACAGATGAGCAACTGAGATGCAGACAGATTGAGGAAATCCCTCAAAGTCACACCATGAGTTAAATGGTGGATCTGAAGTTTGATTGGAGGCCTACTGCATGCTGTGTTTATTATCTTACCACTCTGTGCTACTGACTTTTCTAGAAGAACATGGTAAGCATTAATAAGCTGTAACTATGACTATTCCTGTTATAAACACAACTTTAATTATTTTTTTCATTTTCAAGCTTTAATATAGCATTTTTTAAAACTTTTATTTTAAATTCAAGGGTACAAGTGCAGGCTTGTTACATAGGTAAACTTGTGTCATGGGGGTTTGTTGTACAGATTATTTCATCACCTAAGCATTAAGTCTAGTACTCATTAGTTATTTTTCCTGATCCTCTCCCTCCTCCCACCCTCCACCCTCTGACAGACCCAAGGGTATGTCGTTACCTTCAGTGTGTCCATGTGTTCTCATCATTTAGCTCCCATTTATAAGTGAGAATGTGTAGTATTTGGTTTTTTGTTCCTGTGTTAGTTTGCTAAGGATAATGGTCTCCAGCTTCATCCATGTCCCTGCAAAGGACATGAACTTATTCTTTTTTATGGCTGCATACTACTCTGTTAATAACATCTTGAAACAAAAATTATGTCATAATCACTTATATGCCTCTCACTCCTGTGCTTTGCATATAGTAGGTCCACAATGTTTGTTTGTGGACTTGAACTGAAATGACTGCCATCACAAAAAAGCAAAAACGAACTAACAAAAATCTAAGAAATATACTGTTCAATTTGGGTTGTGTCCATTTTTGTGGATAATTTTTGTTCTGTGACTCTGGAGCCTTATCTAGAATGCAAATTCTTGAATACTTTAGACTATCACCCTCCATTTGAATCATTTCACAGCTCACTGGCCTCCAGTTCTCTTCTTTCTCTCTCAACGCATCACCGCAAGTCATTTTTAGAAAATAATTCTCACCCTCAATTCCAGATTTGCAACTTTTATTTATTTACAGGCTTGCAAATAGTCACCTGCCCGGTGTTCCTGGGTAACAGGCATCTATGCTAAAAACGACAAAGAATACAGATATCCTACGTCTTCTGAACTTGGAAGTGTAGAGATAAGAGGAATGAGGGTGGACTTACCAACCTTTTCAATTGGTTGGATGACTTTTTACCTATCAGAGATTATAGCCTAGAAATTGATAACAGAATTTACAAGTCTGGGTACGACATGAAGACAGGTTATTTTCATTTTGTTATTCAAGCTTTATTGTTTGTTTTGAAATGAAGGCTCACTCTGTCATCCAGGCTGGAGTGCAGCGGCATGATCTCGGCTCACTGCAACCTCTGCCTCCCGGGCTTAAGAGATTCTCCTGCCTCAGCTTCCTGAGTAGCTGGGATTGCAGGCGTGTGCCACCACATCTGGGTAATTTTTGTATTTTTAGTCGAGATGAGGTTTCACTATGTTGGCCAGGCTGGTCTCGAACTCCTGACCTCAGGTGACCCGCCCACTTCGGCCTCCCAAAGTGCTGGGATTACAGGCACGAGCCACTCGCCCAGCCTATTTTGTTATTCAAATTAAATACATATTTTCTTACAGGTCTTAATTCTCCAGCAGATGTTTGTCTAAGCACTCGCTATGAGAAGACAGGGAGCTGAGTCAGTCCAGAAGCTATTGTTGAGGTCAGTGGATTCTCAGATTAATCCATCAATGAGAAAAATTGTGTGTACTACAAAATGGACCATTGGGTATTGTGTTGGGAAAAAAAATAAAAAAACAAGAAAACAGTGGACCAAATGTTTGTTTGTTTTTCCCTTTCTTGCTTCAAGCTGTTGTTTTGATGCCGTCATTGAGCCTGATAAGGCCTTGATAAAAATAAGTTGCATGTTGAAAAATATAAGCAAGAAAGCATCACATATTTGAGTTCAATGGACATTTCCTTAACTAGAAATTTATAGGTCATGAACTTCATCCCCTTCTCCAAAGTAGAAATTGCTTTTGGCCATCAGTTGTTTTTTTCCCCCATTCGACCCATCTGAGTATTTGCTCACCCCCAGACATGATGATGGGGACTGTGGCTACAGAGGTGAACAACCGAGTTTCTGTTTTAGAAGACATCACCATTTAGTTGTAGAAAAAGGCACCTAAGCAGTAAAGGTTTTGTGTGCGGGATGAGGGGAAGTCAAATTCAAGGAGCTGAATTTAGGGTGGACCATGAAGCTTCTCTGGGCAGGTTTCCTCAGTAAGGGTCCTCTGAGATGGGTCTTGGAGGATGTGTAGGAGATTTCCCTCAACTACCTGAAGAGCTTTCCCAAACAGCCTCTGCTCAACCATATCTCCTGAGGAGACCTTCCCTGCTTCTGCAGTAGTTAGCAATGTCAGAACAGTCAACAACCTCCATTTTCAAAATAAACATCTTTCATTTTCATTTTTTTTTTTTTAAAGAAATAGAGTCTAGTTCTGTTGCCCAGGATGGAGTGCAGTGACACAATCATAGCTCACGTAGCCTCAAACTCCTGTGCTCAGGAGATCCTCCCACCTTGACCTCCCAAGTAGCTGGGGCTACAAACATGTTCCACCACAGCCAGCTAATTAAAAAAAAAATTTTTTTTTTTAGAGATGGGGTCTGGCTATGTTGCCCAGGCTGCTTTCAAACTGCTGGTCTCAAGTGGTCCTCCTACCTCAGCCTCCCAAAGTGCTGGGATTATAGGAATAAACCACCATGCCTGGTCTGTCTAATCCTCTTTTCTATCCATCTTCTTTTTCCTCTTGATGAAAGATAAAGTGTTCGTCACTGAGCAGACGTTACATCTGAAAACCCACAGGGTAAGGTTGCCAGGGGCAAACAGCTTGGTGGTGTTTAGGATACCAGGATTTGTTACAGTGGAGTGTCCTATAAATATTTCTTCCTCTGAGCTTCAGGCCCACTGGAGTTTGCAAATCATCAGATTCCAAAAGGCAACATGAAATTTGTTCCTAAACAGGTAAGAATCAAGTTATATGGAAAGATACAATGGTTTCCACTTCCAAAGTTTCGTCTCCTGCAGTGGTCTGGCACAATACTCAAATGACTATCATTAGATTATTAAGAACTGTATTCATCAGCTAGGGGCTGCCTTCACGAAGTATCACAGACTGGGAGGCTGAAACAACACAAATTTGTTTTCTCACAGTTCTAGAGGCTATAAGTCTGAGGTCAAGCTGTCAGCAATGTCAATTTTTTCTGAGTTCTTTGTCCTGGACTTACAGATGCCTGTCTTTCCCTCTGATTTCACATGGCCTTTCTTCTGGGTGTGTCTGTGTTCTAATTTCTCCTCCTTACAAGGACGTTAATCACATTGTATTGGGACCTACATTAATGATCCCATTTAACCTTAATTATCTCTTTAAAGACTCTATCTCCTAATATAGTCACATTCTGAGATACTAGGGGTGAGAACTTGAACATATACATTTGGGGGAGACACAATTTAGCTCATAACAAGGACATTGTCGCTATTGTTTATTCTTTGGTGAATTGCAAATATCATCTTTCTATGCTGATACAACACCTGCAAACTATCTTAATTCATAAATAACTGAGCACATTCAATTAGTTATCAAGTCATTTTAACTATAACTCCAACATACTTTTGAAATAGGTTCTGTCATGGTTTGAGTTATGTCCCCCCGCAAATTCCTATGTGGAATTCCTAACCTCCAGCCATCACAGTGTGACCTTATTTGGAAATAGAGCCTTTGCAGATATAATTAGTTAAGAAGAAGTGATGCTGGAGTAGAGAGGGCCTGTAATCCAATATGACTGGTATCCTTATAGAAAGGGGAAATTTGGACATAGGGATAGGCACGCAAAGAAGGAAGACAATGTGAAGACACCCAGGAAAACACCATGTGAAGAGGAAGGCAGAGATCAGGGTGATGAAGCAGAAGACAAGGGATGCCAGCAAATCACAGATTGCTGTGAGAGAAGGCATGCAACACATTTTCCCTTACAGCCCTCAGAAAAATCCAACTCTGTTGGCTTGCACTTCTAGCCTGACAATACATTTCTGTTATGTTAGCCACCCAGTTTGTGGTATTTTGTTATGGTATCCCTATCAAACTAATATAGGTTTGCTTCTCTATATGCCTATCATTACTACTAAAATTGAGATCTTTGTTATTTCTCACCTGGTCTATTGCTATCAACCTTTGACACCATCGCCATTGCAAAACCTTCCCCTGCCATCTATCCTCTGCCCAGCTGCCTAGTGATCTTTCTAAAATTTGGTTGGGTTTGGTAGCTCATGCCTGTAATCCCAGCACTTTGGGAGGCTGAGGCGGGCAGATAACTTGAGGCTCGGAGTTTGAGACCAGCCTGATCAGCATAGCAAAACCCTGCCTCTACTAAAAACACAAAAATTAGGCCTGGTGGCATGCACCTGTAATTCCAGCTACTCGGGAGGCTGAGGCAGGAGAATCACTTGAACCTGGGAGGCGGAGGTTGCAGTGAGTGATCACACCACTGCACTCCAACCTGGGCAACAGAGTGAGACTCTTGTCTCAAAAAATAAATAAATAAAAAAAATAAAATTCGAGTGTCCCCTTGTAGGAATGTTCACCACTAGTCTCAGGATATATTCCAAGATCGTCAGCCCAACAGACAAGACTCTTCATTAATAAAATAACTTCTCTTCCCTGAACATTATTTATCCAATGTTTAGATCTTCTAAGTTTCTTCTTAGTGTGCAGAATTCATCTGGGCATGAAATGAAAAGAATGACCCACTGCAAGGAAGCTATCAATCAGGAGGTTTTATGACTATCTTCAAGGTTAGAGATCACCAGGGTCCCAGAGCAGAATTCTGTCTCCACTTAGAGTTTGTGTCTATAAAACCCAATTGTTTTGAGCTCTTGGCCAATGTATTTGACAAGCCAGCCCTTGACAGCTTTTTGGTTATCCATCCAGGGGGGCTCCACTGATGAAATTCTACCAAGGATGTAGCTTAACTCCAATGTTTTATGACTGAATTTCTCTCTCTCTCTCTCTCTTTCTTTGTCTTGCTGGTTACGCTAAGCACAATTAATCAGCTTCATTATGCTAGGTTAGAAGGATGCTCTTCCACAGAAAATTACCCACATCAAATAAAAAGCTATTCCATACGGCAGTCCCTTTCATCACAGGACCAGTTAAACCTTGACCACACAGTTTGCATCTGTCTTATTGGCTTGGATGTTTGCCAGTATGTTGGTGTTCTGTGTCTTCGGTGACAAATTCAACCTAGGAAATTCTTTGCAGGGCTTCGTTTATGCTTAGATTTTTCATAGTTCTTTCTGTTTTGTCCTTGGGGCAAACTGTAAACCTCATAGACACTTCTCCTGGAAATCATTCAATGGGCACCAAATATTTATCAAACCTCTACAATATACCAAGCACTCTATAGAACTCTAGGACTGCTGTGATTCTATAAAAGATGAGGCTTTTGACTCATTATTGAGTGGGTTTGTGTTTCAATGCATTTGTCTAGCTGTGGGTATGAGTTATTCTTGAATAATACCCTGTTTGCCTCTCCTTACAGCTAGGAGAATAAAAACTGTTGTCTGTTGCCAGTTCACTTTTTGCCTTATTTCCTGCTGTGTCTCTACTCATCTCTTTCTCTCAAGTTCTCTCTCTCTCTCCAGCCACATTGTCATTCGTGTACCAACTTATCCTCTGCTCTTCCCTCTCTATGCCTCTACTTCCCTCTACTCTTTCCTGGAATGCCCTTCCCATCTTTTATCATTCAGCTCAAGCCACATGTCTTCCATAAGGCTTTGTTTTTTTCTTTTTTAAATCTTTCACCTCCCAGTTAGAACTGCTCATTCCCTACAGTTCTTTTGAGCTTTAACTTTTGTTTAAAATGCTGTTGCATTTTAATCTTCTTTTGTACTGTAGAAACCTGTTTACACTTCCATCTCTAACAGAGAGGTTGAAGAGTCAAGTCAGAAAGTCAAATCTTGGCTCAACCATTCATCTAGCTGTATAACCTTGGGTAAACGCCTTAGTTTCTCTTTCCTCTTTTATAAAAGGCAGGATAAGGATGACATTTGCCTTCGAGCAAATATTTTATTTCTCTTTCACATGTGACTCTGGCTGATGAGTTTGTACATAAGCAACATGTGACATTTTTAAGCTTAGCATTTAATTGATGAAGTCATATGCTCTCCAGAGCTACCCCTTTCCCCTCTTACAATGCCAGCCAACAATGTTTCAGACACCAACTAGGAACGTTCCTGATAAAACATTCCAGAATATTCTGCTAGCCTGGTCCCAGAGTAGCAAACTCTCCAGCTGACTGTAGTAGACAAGCAGCATGAGCGAGAAATAAACCTCTCCTATTTTAAGCCTCCGGGACTTGGGGGTTGTCTGTTACTGCAGCATAGCCTAGACTGTCCTGACTAATGCAGAGAGTTACTGTGAAAATTAAGTATGATAATGTAAATAGAATGCTTGGTGATACTTGCAGCTGAGAAGTGTTTAATTACTGTCAATACCATTCATGAATCACACCACGAGGTGGGGATGATGTCAATTCTGACTTATTTACGTACAGCCATTCAATTTCAGTATTATTTTTTGATGTGGTCTGAAAGATGCCCTAAGTGAAGAAGCGTTATTAAGTTAGCTATGTGGCCTGTGCTTCCTCTTAATGTATTGTTCTGTCTGAAATTAAGCCCTGTAGCCTGTCTTGAACTTATTTACTTGGAACAATCAATAGAAGTACTTTATTAAGTGGTCTTGGTCTGAAAAGAATGTCAAGATTCTCTGAGGTGCCCTCTATCAGGTGGGCCATAACCTTCCATCACCCTGATGGCAAAGGAAAGGTGCACAGACAGTGCCTCCCAGGGCGGCTGTATCTCCCAGATGCAGATGCTCTTTGGTGTCATGTTTGGGAGAACTTGTTTTGGAGTCAGAGAGATCTGCATTCAGAATAGACTCCACCATTTTCTGGCTCCGTGTACCTAGCGAAGCTGATTAACCTCTTGACACTACAGTTTTCTGTGCATAAAATGTAAGAAGGAATAGTGCCTATCTCATAAAATTGTTGTGAGAATCAAATGAGATAACACATATAAAACACTTGGCGAGGTGCCTGACGTGTAGTAAGCTCCCAATAAATGGTAACTATTATTATTACAGAAAGTTGCAGCTTAAACTACATTTTCTGCCAAGTGCTCCACAGAAGCCATTCAACCGTGAAGTTCCTATTACAACAGGAAGGAAAAAGAAGAAAGCAAGCAGGGAGCTTCAGAGTTGGCTCGGGAAAGGGAAGATAACTCTTCTGTGTTGTCTCTTTCCTGTTCATTACCTTCCCCTACAGAATGACTGGTAGGAAGCAAAGCACAAGTTCTTGACCTTGGGCAGCCCCCAAGAACTCCATCTAGACCTGCAGGATCAGTTAAAGCCACAATAACAGCTACAATTTCAAAGTTTTTCTGGGGTCTTCCTGTGGTTTTGGGACCTTCTCTAGGAAGAAACAAACAAGCAAACAACAACAACTCTCAAATAAGTTTTTTCCGCGGTAGTGCAAAATCCATAATGACAAAGCTCAGGACAATGGGAAGTTAACTGTTTTTTATGTTCATGTGAACATAAAAACTTTTTTTTTTTTTTTTTTTTTGAGACGGAGTCTCGCTCTGTCGCCCAGGCTGGAATACAGTGGCGCGATCTCTGCTCACTGCAAGCTCCGCCTCCCGGGTTCACGCCATTCTCCTGCCTCAGCCTCCTGAGCAGCTGGGACTACAGGCGCCCACCACCGCGCCCGGCTAATTTTTTGTATTTTTAGTACAGACAGGGTTTCATCGTGTTAGCCAGGATGGTCTCGATCTCCTGACCTTGTGATCCGCCCGCCTCGGCCTCCCAAAGTGCTGGATTACAGGCGTGAGCCACCGTGCCTGGCTGATTCTTTCTTTTTAAAAAAGTATTTATTTTTATTTTATTTTAGATCAAGGGCACATGTGCAGGTTTGTTTCATGAGTTTATTACATAATGCTGAGGCTTCTGGAAAACCCCTCACCCAAGCAATGAACATAGTACCCAGTAAGTTTTTTTGTTTTTTGTTTTTTTTTTTTTTTTAGATGGAATCTCGCTCTGTCACCCAGGCTGGAGTGCAGTTGTGCAATCTCAGCTTACTGCAATCTACACCTCCTGGGTTCAAGCAATTCTCCTGCCTCAGCCTTCTGAGTAGCCAGGACTACAGGTGCATGCCACCATGCCTGGCTAATTTTTGTTTTAGTAGAGACGGGGTTTTGCCATGGTGGCAAGGCTGGTCTTGAACTCCTGACCTCAAGCCATCCTCCCACCTTGGCCTCCCAAAGTGTTGGGATTACAGGTGGGAGCCACCGCACCCAGCCCCTCCCTGCTTTTGAAATACCCAATGTCTATTGTTTTCAACTTTATGCCCATGTATACCTATTGTTTAGCTCTCACCTATAAGTGAGAATATGTGGTATTGGATTTTCTTTTCCTGCATTAATTTGCTTAGGATAATGGCCTCCAGCTGCAACCATGTTGCTGCAAAGGACATGATATCATTCTTTTTATGGCTGCATAGTATTCCATGGTGTATATATAGAGTGGTTCTCTTTGAATGAAGAGTTTATTTGGATGTTATGATGATTTCACTTTCCTCTCCTGGCCCAGGACAAGAGTTTCCTTCATCCAGGAGAGTAAAGAAACAAAGACTCCTGAAGACTCTGTTCTGAGAGTAGGTCGTAGCCTCAAAGCAGCCAGAGTCTAAGCCAGAAGCAATCAAAGGCTGATTCTGGTCTATGCCTTATGTTATAAATAAATTTTAATTGAAACATAGCTATGCTGATTTGTTTACATATAATATACAACTGCTTTTGCATTACAGATGAAAGTTAAATAGCTGCAACAGAGACATTAGGGCCTGCAAAATCTAACATATTTATAAAAGTTTTCTGAACTCTCGTCTAAGGTGAGAGATTACCAGTAAGGGATTTCTGACAGGACATGATTTGAACTAAGGAGTAGTGATGCCTGGTACCCAGTTTCACATGATTTCCTTTTTCCCTGTTTTGTGATTGCCCTCATTGGCCTTTTCCTCTCCCAATCTTATTGCATTCAGGCATTGTCCTCCTCCTAGTGTTGCCTTGGAGGGCTGAGGTCTAGGGGTTTGGAGCAGAAAAGACAGGCAGAGAAGCCTGGAATACGATGATAAGGCCAGAAGAGGCCAAGAAGTGAGTAACATCGCAGTAGCACATGAGAGGGGCTGGCCCACAAGGCCATTACATTCAGGACCACTTTGATTCATGCATCAGTTGCTTATTGAACACCAGCTATGTGCTGAGCACTAACAGACTACTTCCTAGTGAGATATTCAGGAGAGGACCGAATTTCCTGCAATAATGCAGAATGGGAGTGAGACCCTCCACAATTCCTGCCCCCTTCCTGTACATCCTATATAGAATCCCCTCCCTTGAGTCTGTGTGGGGCCAGTGAATGGGATTGGATATGGCTCCTATGGTTTGCTTACAAATCAATGGACTTCAAATTCATCAAAAGAGATATTATCTGGGTGGACCTGACCTAATCAGACGAGTCCTTAAAAGGGACAGAGCTCTTCCTGACATAAAGATAGAAGCATGAAGAGAACTCAATGCATCCTTGCTGGCTTGATAATGGGGTTAGGGCAGAATGTGGCAAGGATGCAGGTGGCCTCTTGGAGCTGAAAGCAGCCTTTGGTTGACAGCTAGAAAGGAAACAGGACCTCAGACCTGCAGTTGCAAAGAACTGAATTCAACAGTCTGAATGAGTGTGGAAGTGGATTTATCTCCAGAGCCTACAGGTTGGAACACAGCCTTACTGACCCCTCTATTTCAGCCTTGTAAGACCTGAGCAGAGGACCCAGGAATGCCATGCACGCAGATATGTAGAACTGTGAGCGGGTGTTGTTATAAGCTCCAAAATGTGTGATAATTTATTATGCAGCAATAGAGAACCAACACAGGGGAAATGAGTTGTTTTATTTGGATATTAAAGAAAGATTAGTCCCCGAAAGTTGAAGAACTTAGGGCTGATTTGGATAAACAACAGATCTCTCCAGGAGATACTGAAAACAGGTAGAGCGGATATAAAATGCAATTGAACTCTGGGTAACTTTGGGGGATAAGGTAGCTTACAGGGGTTATTTCTTCTTTTTGCTTTTCTCTTCCTTTGAACTTATCTCCCTTTTGTAATAAAACAAAAATAAAGAAAACAATCTCCAGGGTAAATGCAAGGCAGATGTCAGATGGCCAGAGGCTGGTGGTCTCTCTACAAAGTAAGTAGACAATTTCTGTACTGCCTGGAGGATTGAAGCCTTCACTCTTCTCATGCAAACATTCAGATATCTGACCTCTGGAGCTCCTGGATGCTACTGTTCAGAGAAGATGCCCAGACCAATACCATCTTCAAGTCACTGACTCATAAAACTTCAAGCTGATCAAGCTCGTTCCTCTCATTTTAAGGTAAGGCAGCTGGATTCTTAGAGACACTACATTATTTATGTAAGGCCATACATCTGATTAGTGGTAAAATTAGGACAGGAATCCAAGTTCTGTAACTTGGAGTCCAGGTCTCTTTCCTCCTTTCTCCAAAGATACAAGAGGATCCTTTCATTTTATAGTTAGGAGGAATCTTAGCTCTAGTTGGAATAAGACTCTCATCAGAGAGACGAAGAAATGGAGACACAAAGTTGGGGGCAGAATCTCACTAAGATCACTCACAAGGTCATGAAAATTACAGCATCAGCATTCACATTTAACTTTTTAACCCAATTGTTTTTTGTTGTTGGTGGTGGTGGTTTTTGTTTGGTTTTTGTTTATTTGTATTTGTTTGTTTGTTTTGAGACAGAGTCTTACCCTGTCACCCAGGCTGGAATCCAGTGGAGTGATCTGGGTGCACCACAACTTCCGCCTCTCAGGTTCAAGCAATTCTCCTGCCTCAGCCTCCCAAGTAGCTGGGACCGCAGGCGTGCACCACCATGCCCGGCTAATTTTTGTATTTTTGGTAGAGATGGGGTTTTGCCATTTTGGCCAGGCTGGTCTTGAACTCCTGAGCTCAAGTGATCCACCTGCCTCAGCCTCTGAAAGCACTGGGATTGCAGGTGTCAGCCACCACGCCCAGCCTAATTCAACCGTCTTATATCAATCAGTGCCAATGTAGTTTTCTCCAGGCTATGTGAATGTTGATGGCATTAATAAGTAACTTTTGAATGTTCATGTATTCAGAAATAACTTAAAAAAAAATCATGACACTTGTAGCAAGGACAGGAACATATTTGCTACTTTGTGCTTTAGCCTGGAAGCCTAAGTTACATCCTTGGAGCCTCACTGAACCTCTGTGCTGGCTCTAGGGGGAACATTTGCAGTCAGACATTAGGCGCATTTTACTAGCGGGTTGGTCCTTGCGGGTGACCTGTGTTTTTGAGAGTGCTGTCTCCTGTGGCCACAGAGGCAAGAAAAGCTGACCAGCCCCACTTGTGTAGTGATTAGGTATATGCATTCAAAGCTGGTTCTGCAAAACCAGTCACTTATATTAGAGGATGCAGGCAGAAGAGTCCCACATAGGGCTTAGATCACCACAAGAGCGTTTCCTGTGCTTGTCACCAGGGAGTTAGCATCTCCTCCACATTCTGCTGATCAGACATTTCCTTTAGTGTGGCTGGAAGCATTTACCCCAATATGGGATTCATTTGGGAAAATATGGCACAGAAGAGGTTTTATGAGATCTCAGGAGAGAGGTGAAGACTAGAATGGCCTGGAAGAAGGGAAGAGGACTAATATTCGTTGATACTCACTGTGTGTCAAATATTGTATTGGGTTCTTTTATGTACAACAAAATAACATAGATAAAAATTTACAGAGTGTTTACTTTGTTCTATTGGATGAAGTTTGCATCTCAGTTTATTACAGCCTGGTATGGTTTGACTCTGTGTCCCTACCTAAATCTCATCTTGAATTGTACTCCCATAATTCCCACATGTTGTGGGAGGGACCCAGTGGGAGATAACTGAATCATGGGGGCAGTTTCCCCATACTGTTCTCGTGGTAGTGAATAAGTCTCACAAGATTTGATGGTTTTGTCAGGGGTTTCTGCTTTTGCATTTTCCTCATTTTCTCTTGCCGCCACCATGTAGGAAGTGCCTCTCGCCTCCTGCCATGATTCTGAGGCCTTCTCAGCCATGTGGAACACTAAGTCCAATTTAACCTCTTTTTCTTCCCAGTCTTGCGTGTGTCTTTATCAGCAGTGTGAAAAAGACTAATATAGAGCCCAAGGATGGTATATTGGAATTACATGGAATGCAGAAAGTACTTGTTGTCAGTAATAACACAGAGAAGAAATGACACTGTCTCTAGGACATTTGAATGTGGCAGATTCTCTCTTACTTGGCCTGGGCAAGGAATGAAGATTTTTAGCCAACTACATATTTTTATTGAAGGGAAAGGGCCAAGGATCACTTCAAGTGCTCCCTAGGTTTGCATTAATTGGTGCCAGTTTCATCAGTGTTGAAAATGATGTGGAAATGGACTTTCTCCTTGCATGGTATGTGTGAAGCGTCCAAGTCGGATCACTGCTTTCCTCTGAAGCAAAATCTAGCTGTTTCACTGGGAGCAGCTGTAAAACCATCATCTCTTGAGTGGAATCAATGTCTACGTGAGAGGATTTCACAGTGTTTGTCATCTGCAGAATCTCAGCTGTTCCTAAACAAGGCTGATTATGAAATGCCCTGATGCTGTGGAAGAAATGTGCACACGCTGAGGGTCAGGGGCATTTGTGTGTTTCTGAGGATGCTGGTGGGCTCCCAGTCAGCCCTCCAATTCCATCTTGGGTTGCAGGGTTGTCTCATTCTGGCTTCATTAATCAGGCTCCCTCAGCCATCCTGAACTTTTCTGTTTCTTTAATGAAAGACACCCTTCCTTCTGTGCTTTGAAATGGGTGTTTCTTCCATATGGAACATTTCTCTTGCCTTTCCTTACCCACCACTCCCCACTTTTATAATCTGTCTGTGCTAAGAACAAGCGTCTTCCGATCTCAGACCGAACATCCCTTCCTCAGGAAAGACATTTATGGTTTCTTCATCTCCGAAGACTGGGTTAGATCCTGTAATAACTTTCGTCCCCACTTCCAGGCATTTTACTCCTAGGTTGGAAGCTTTCTGTGAGGGGCGGGTCATATTTATCTGTTCAATATAGATTTCACTTGACCAGCATAGCACCAAGCACACAATCAGCCTACAGTAAACGCCTCCTGAGCAAAAAACTTTTTTTTTTTTTTTTTTTGAGACAGAGTCTCCCTCTGTTACCCAGGTTGGAGTGCAGTGGTGCGATCTCCGCTCACTGCAACCTCCCCCTTCCAGGTTCAAGCAATTCTTCTGCCTCAGCATCCAGAGTAGCTGGGATTACAGGCGCCCACCACCACATCTGGCTAATTTCTGTATTTTTAGTAGAGACGGGGCTTTGCCGTTGTTGGCCAGGCTGGTCTCGAACTCCTGACTTCAGGTGATCTGCCCCTCTTGGCCTCCCAAAGGGCTGGGATTACAGCCATGAGCCACTGTGCCCAGCTTGAGCAAACAGGTTTAATCCCAGGTTCTTATTCAAAATGGTTAACATAGTATAGATTTCACTAAACATTGATGGAATAAATTGAACACCTAGAGTGGAGGTCAGCAAGCTATACGGTTCATGGGCCAAATCCAGCCTGCCACCTGGCTTTGTAAATAAAGTTTTATTGGAACACAGTTACAATCCATGGGCCAAATCCAGCCTGCCACCTGGCTTTGTAAATAAAGTTTTATTGGAACACAGTTACAATCATGCTTATTTGTTTATGCCTTGTTTACGATTACTCCTGGCTGCAACAACAGAGTTGAGTAGTTGCAATAAAAATTGTATTACACACAGTGTCAAAAAGTACTTACTATCTGGCCAACCCTGGCCTAGATTATTTCCCTTCAAGTTCAGGAAGAGACGTAAGTAAACAGCCACTCTAAATTACCTCCTCTACTTTTGATTTTTCAATCGTCTCTTATAACCACATTTAGTCTTCCCACGTGTCTTCAAACTCCAGAGTTCTAGACATCACACACTAAAAAAGGCTAAGGCTTAAAAACCAAAAATGCTTAGAAGAAAATAGTTGTTCTTAGGAGTTGTTTTATTTAGCTATTAAATGAAAGATTCGTCCCAGAAAGCCAAAAGCCATTCAAACATATTTCTAGTTTTGAGATTTCTTTCATTGTCTGCCTAATTCAATTGCACCAACTTCCAAAGGACAGATCGAATTTCCATCTTCCGGGAGGCCTGCTGTTCATTCCGTCTCTTAGAACGTCTTCTTTCTTGGAGGTTATCCCTATAAAACTTAATGTTTGAGCCATTTATTCAGGGCTCCCTGGTGACCGCTGTTATGTTGTCTTATGCCATTATTTAATGTATATTAATTTTATTTTTCCAATTAGATGCTAAACCCTGGAGGGTGAGGTCGTTAAATACAAAGTTTGAACTAAAAGTTTTGTAAAGTGTAGTTTGCATCTTCACAAACCAGTTCATACGCATGGGCTTATATAAGATTAAATATCCACATTTCACTCAAGTTTTGCTTCAACTACTTACATAGAGCCTCCAGGCCCTTTAGAATGTTCCCAGTTTATTTCTGGGAATCTCCCAAGGTTGTTTCATTTGTGCCTCATTAATGAGGCTATTAGCTCTGGTCACTAAGGGAGGTGCACTGTGCTCTTCTTGTCCTGCACTGCTAGCCCGCGTTGTTTCTTCTGCCTCTTGAGCTGGCTGAGGGTATCAGTGCAATCACACCGGCATGCTATCTTCTGTGCTCTCCAGGTCAGATTATTACCTATAGTCCTTATGGCGCTAGAGCCACATTGTGTAACTGTGAATTCATGCAGGAGGTGAATAAAATCATGCCACCTCTTTGCTGCTTTGCCATCTGGGCCACAGAACATCTCAGTTTGACCTACATCATGAGAGGTCCAGCAGCTTCTGCTCTCTCCATGGGCCTGTGCAGGAGTCTCCGGGTTGAGTAACATAAGACCTCCATACTGGGGGGAAGTCCATTTGGTCATACGGAGGAGAAGCAGTGCCAGTCAGACCCCATGTGTTCCAGCCACTTCAGCCCATGCACCACGCATATGAGCGAAGTAGTTCTCTTGCATATGCAGTTTCAGCAGATGCCACATGGTGAAGAATGGAGGCTCCAGATATACAGCCCCAGGTGAGCCATTCCAACCATCTCCAGCCTTCATTACCCTAGACATTGTGGAACATGGACATGGGCTTTCAAATTCCTGATCCACAGAATCATAGGCATATTAAAATGCCGTTCTTTCATGCCATTAAGTCTGGGGCTATTTTGATATGCAGCAATAAATAATTGGAGCACTTCTTTCTATTTGTTTTTCTTGAAAGAGCCTGTAATAAATACATGTAGGTCAACCACTCTACTGACAAACCCAACATGCCTACACAAGTCATATTCTCAGAAATAAACATAATCTAGCTTCTTTCAGGCTAGAGCCTCCACTTCAAAACATGACAGGTATCTGTCGAATGAAGGAGCCAAGGAAGGATTTAAACAAGAAAAGGAGGGAGGAAGAAAAGAGGCTCATCGTTTCAACAAAGAAAATGTGAAATGGGGTTTAAGTAGGGTATCATTGGCATAAACCTTCCCAAGTGATTTCAGAAAGTTCCACCAGCTTCACCACACCAAAGCTTCAAGCACCCTTTGTTTGATGCCAGCATTCGAGCATGTTGATAGGACCACCCACCATGCCCTCCTTCTCTGCCCACTGGCATTAACCTGCCCATTGTCTCCACTTAGGGAAGCTACACTCCACTTGCGGAAGCTCCACTTACGGAGCTGTTCCTTGAGCAGGGATAGATCTCCCCATCCAGGCACAGGCTGTCTTTGCAGGCGATATCTACTGAGGTAGCCTGCAATGGTGGAGTCTGCCCAATGTGTGTGATTCCCACTACGATGACATTCAGTCAAGCAACTTCTGCTTTAGGAATGAGGGATCTAGTGGTGTTCAGCAGGTTGCAAGACACTGACAATGAAGACTTGAAGAAAGAAGTGAATACACGATAATGAAAACCCAAAAGCTAACAAGAGAGAGGAAGCAAATAAACTGAGCAAGTATCTGGTTCCCAGTCTTGCTTCTCAGTCTGCCCATTTCTTGGCTCCAACCCAGTTCTCCCTTCTCCTTTAGTGGACAGATTCAGTCTCTGCTTTTTTTTTTTTTCCAACTCGAAACATCCCAAATAACGCAAGTGACAAGAAGAGAAAGTTGGCTTCCATTCTCACTATCAAGTGCCTCCACCTCTAAATTCCCTCGAGTGACAAAACATATCCTAAAATATGAAACATATCTCCTTTCCTTTTGTGAGTGCCAACCACCTTTCAACACATCATCACGAATCCTGTGCTGATGTTAATAGTCCTCTAAGTTCCTCAGAATGACTGCATCAATCCACGTCTGCTCCTGTTGCCATGCAGTGATATAAGCAGCAATTCCTCCAAAAGGTGCCCTCGGCAAGCAGGAAGTTATAGCCCTTGTGATTTTCTGTGTGGCCCCTTAAATTGTTATAAACAGACTTTCTCCATCTCAGTGAACACTGAGTTTTTATTTAAACATTTTCTTTTCTTCCAGAGATAACTTTAAGGAATTTATTCCAATTTCTTAGGTTTTATTCTTTCTTCCTTTTTCTTTCTTTCTTTCTCTGCCTTTCTTTCTTGCTTGTTCATCCTTCCTTCTTTTCCCTCCCTCTCCCTTCTCCCCTCCCTCCTTTCCTTCCTTCCTTCCTTCCTTCCCTTCTTCCTTCCTCTTTCTTTCTCTTTCTCTTTCTTTCCCTCCCTCCCTCCCCTCCTTCTTTCCTTTCCTTTTCCTTCCTTCTTTTCTTTTCTTTAGTTTTCTTTTCTTTCCCTTTCTTTTCTTTTCTTTTCTTTTCTTTTCTTTTTCAGAGACACAGTCGCCCAGGCTGGACTGCAGTGGTGTTACCATACTTCAGTGCAGCCTCGAACTCCTGGGTTCCAGCAATCCTCCTGCCTCAGCTTCTAGAGTAGCTAGGACTACAGGTGGGCCCCATTGTGCCTGGCTAACCAATTTCTTGGGTTTCTAAGTGGTTTCCACAGGAATAAACTTGTGAATCTAGGTACCTTTGGGCGTCCCACATCCTCCCAGTGTTGGAGAATTGGTGTCATATGATGGTTAAAATGTGGATCCTGGAGGTGGGATACTCCTGTATGAATCCCTACTCTAGTGCTTATGTGTTGTATGGTCAGGAGTGAGATAATTAAGATTTTGAGCCTCATTTCCTTTCTAAGAATGGGGTAACAATTGTGTCTACTTTGTGATGTGGAAAGAATTGAATAAATTAATGCATAAACATGCCAGGTTCTCAGTAAGCCAATGATAAATGCTAGCTACTATTGTTATCATTTATAATTCTCTCTGTAAACCTTCAGTTAGCTTGTTTCTTAACTTTGTGTGAATTTTATATTTTATGTTTTGAGGGTTTCCTTTTCATGTAGAATATACCTACAGAAGGGTGCACAGGTTATACGAGTATAGTTTGATGAATTTTCACAAACAATAACAATCATATATCCAGGCCCAGATCAAGAAAAAGAACATCACTGATGCCACGAAAGCACCTCACTTATGTCCCATTCTAGTCGCTACTTCCCAAGGGTAACTGCTATTTTGACTTCTAACACCAAAGATTAGTTTTTTACTTGTTTTTGAATTTCATATCAATATAATCTTACAGTATGTACTCTTTTTCTCATTTCATACAATATTTACTCTCGTAAGCAAATTAAAGTGACTTCCTTCTTTTTTTTTTAACAAAAGAAGGTTAGGTTACTAGATTTGCAATGAAATCAAGTCTTTAGATTTGTATATTAGTGAAATGATTAGGTAAAAGGATCATATCCATAGCTATTCAAATCTTTCTGGAAAATCCATTCTGTTTTCTAGATATTAGCATAATCTTAGGCTCATAAACAGAGTTCCACATTGTTGTTTTTGTTCCTTTTTGTCATGCGATTTAGGTTTTGTTTTATTTGTATTTAACTTTTAAGTTCAGGAGTACGTGTGCAGGTTGGTTATATAGGTAAACTTATGTGATGGGAGTTTGTTGCACAGATTATTTCATCACCCAGGTATTAAGACTAATACCCCCATTACCTATTTTTCCTGATTCTCTCCCTCCTCCCACCCTCTACCCTCCAGTAAGGCCCAGTGTGTGCTGTTCCTCTCCATGTGTCCATGTGTTCTCATCATTTAGCTCCCACTTATAAGTGAGAACATGTGGTATTTGGTTTTTTGTTTTTGTGTTAGTTTCCTAAGGATAATGGCCTCCAGCTCCATCCGTGTTTCTGCAAAGGATATGATCTCTTTCTTTTTCATAGCTGCATAGTATTCCATGGTGTATATGTACCACATTTTCTTTATCCAGTGTCAAATCAAGTTTAGCCTAAAGCTGTCTCCTTACATATTTAAGTTCAGCCTAAAGGTTTTTCTGTATGTCATGAACTATAACAAGTGAAGGTGTAAATCAATTATAGCCCACAGCTGTGGCAATCACTGAGTTATGGCCAATCAGATGTAGCCAACTGTTCGAATTCTGTTCAAATAAGGCAGACAGTGAGTTATAGCCAATCCAGTTGTTTCCGTGCTTCACTTCTATTTGCTGTACGTCACTGTCCTTTTGCTGTCTACCTATCTTGGTCCTGGCCAGGCACAGTGGCTCACGCCTGTAATCCCAGCACTTTGGGAGGCTGAGGCAGGTGGATCACCTAAGGTCAAGAGTTTGAGATCAGCCTGGCTAACATGGTGAAACCCTGTCTCTACTAAAAATACAAAAAATTATCTGGATATGGTGGCATGAACCTGTAATCCTAGCTACTAGGGAGAATCGTTTGAACCCAGGAGGCAGAGGTTGCAATGACTCAAGATTGTGCCACTGCACTCCAGCCTGGGCAACAGAGCAAGACTCTGTCTCAAAAAAAAAAGAAAGAAAGAAAGAACATGGCAATTAACAAAAATTTTCTTTGAGCCCCTACATGTCCACTTCCCAGCTATGTGACATTGCCAGTCTTTTTACTTCTCTGAGCCTGTTTCCTTGCCTTTTAAAATGAGGCCAATAATATCCCCAGGGAATTCAAAGCCCTTGCTTCCAGGAATGCTGTGTGGGCATTTGTGAACTCCTACTGCATCCTGTTTTCAAGTCCATTTTCTCCCTGTATGCTAGAACTTACGCATCTGCTGGAGCTGAGCACCAATAACAAATTGTAATCATTAGGTCGAGGTAGTAATTTTTGTGGTTTGAACGTCAGGGTTTACTGGGTTATGCTGCTTTCACAACAGGACTTTTCAATGCAAGATTACAACACAGAGCGGTGGCCTAGGGTTTGCTTTCCTCCCATTTACTAAATTAAGAAGTAAAAAAGAACCTGGTGATAAGTTTAAACTGTACACGTATTTTGGTACACCTATCTCCATCTCATTTGTTGGCCAAGTGTGATTTCCTAACTATGAGAAAGCAAAATTCAACTCCTGGGGGTAAGACCATCGAAAGAACTTAATGAGATGAACCTCAAATGGTGGGACTCAGGAAAAAGATTAATCTGGTTACAGGAACTGCCTGTTGGCTTTGCAACTGACATTGGTTCCACCCATTGCTACGGTTGCAGGATGAGTTCAGTCAGTGGAATAAAGTGACCCAGGTTTAGCCTAGAAGTCTCATTACTTCTTTTCCTCAGTGTCCATAGCAGCAACTAGCCGATTCAGACATCTGGTAAACCAGTTTCTCCCAGTATGTGTACTCACAACTCTCCAATGCAGCAACAACGCATCAACACATCTTTTTTTTTTTTTTTTTTTTGAGACGAAGTCTTGCTCTGTCACCTAGGCTATAGTACAATGGCACAATCTCGGCTCACTGCAACCTTTGCCTTCCGGGTTCAAGCAATTTTCCTGCCTCAGCCTCCCTGAGTAGCTGGAATTACAGGCGTCCACCACCACGCCCGCCTAATTTTTGTATTTTTAGTAGAGACAGGGTTTCACTATGTTGGCCATGCTGGTCTCGAACTCTTGACCTCATGTGATCCGCCCGCCTCAGCCTCCCAATGTGCTGGGATTACAGGAGTGAGCGACCGCGCCTGGCCAACAGTGCACATTTACCTAGAATCTCAGCATCAAAGACCCTTCCATTCGCTGTACAGCCCATGGGTCTTCATCCTTTCAAATGGAAATTCCTTGTTTTTAAGAGCAGGAAGGAGCTTCAGAAGTAGCTCCATCTGCTTATCTTACAAATGATAAAAAGAGTAGACGAATGACTTACAGAAGGTTAAATTTAGTGACAGGCTGTGTCTACTCAAATTCACTGATATTTGATCATAGAATTTTTCTCCAAGTTCCATGTGAAAATTCGAAGACCCTAATGGTGGTTTTATGAGAGTCTCTTTTTGTTGGAAAATGTTATAAACGCCTCCTCATCCTTCAGAGCAGATTAAATGTTTCCTTTGTGAGAAGTTCCCCAAGTTTTCTTCTGATCTGGGTGAGTTAATTCCTTCTTTTTCTGTTCACTTAGAGCACTTTGTGTAATTCTCTGTTATACCATTTTATTTATTTATTCATTCATTCCTTTATTTATTTATTTGTGCATGCATTTCCAAAGCATATCACATTTTACTGGAGTTTGTTATTTAACTTTCTCCTTTTTGTTTTGTTTATTTTTATTTTGTTATTATTTTTTTTTTTGGTGGGGGGACAGGGTCTTTCTCTGTCGCCCAGACCGAGTACAGTGGTGTGACTGAGGCTCACTGCAACCTCTGCTCCTGGGCTACAGCGATCCTCCTACCCGAGCATCCCAAGTAGCTGGGACTACCAGTGTGTGCCACCACACCCAGCTAATTTTTGGATTAGTAGTAGAGATGGGATTTTGCCATGTTAGCCAGGCTGGCCTCCAATTCCTGGACTCAAGCAATCAGTCCACCTAAGCCTCCCAAAGTGCCAGGATTACAGGTGTGAACCATCATGCCTGGCCTCCTTTTTGCATCTGAGGGAGCTGCCTGAAGTCAGGAACCACAAGAGGTTCATCTTTGTGTCTTGCACAGTGGTTATTAGCAAGAGAGAGAAAGTGAGAGAAGGAGGGGAGGGAAGGAAGGGAGAAAGAATGTAGGGAAAGGGAAGGAATTGAGAAGAAAGGAAGAGAATGGAAGAGATGGTATGGACATCTGTTGTTTGTTCACACTAAGCACTAGCATTCCTTCCCCTGTCTCTAACATCCCTATTTTCATCGGCGAAATCAGCCCTCCCAATTTGCAGCCCATTTAACTCGTGTGGTGCTGAGCCCTCACAGGGGTCAAATAGTTTAGCATCTGTGGACAGTCTGGAAACATTCCCCAGGTTGTATATCACTTCTCATTGAGCAGAGAATGAGAGACTTTGCAGTTGAGAACCCAGAAAATGATTTGATGTACATGTGGATCTCAGAAACTTATCCCTCTCTGCACTTACATTCGCGAATAGGCCCTGTGTATGCTCAGGGTGAGACTACTCAGAAAGGTAAAGAATATGGTGTGCCAGGCCAGACATAGCAGAGATGAACTGGGATCGTCCCCGTCTCAAAGTTGTTTTTTTTTTTTCACACCTGATTACTTTATTGTAGATAATAATAGTTAAAATTTATCGCTCTCTCATAAGCACTAAGAGGTTTGGATGCTGTGACGGACCTACCTCAGTGTCCTTCCTGTAAATTTTTTTCCTCTTCCTGGTAGCAAATAACCCCTGAGTTTTATCTGGGCTCTGGCCTCCTAGAATAAAGTCTTTGTGTTCCAGTCTGTCTTGGAGACATGGGCAGTCATCTCTGTATGTTCTAACCAATAAAATATAAACAGAAGTGTCTCATGTGACTTACAAAGTGTATCCTTAAAGAAAAGGGCTATACCCTGATTCTCCTTACCTCACCTTCATTTATTCTGTTGCTTGGAATTCAGAAGCATTGTCAAGGCATCTTTGCCAATGAAAATGAAAACAACAACCTCAGGATGGCAGAGCAACAGGAAGAAGGATCCTGGATCACTGAATGATCCCATGGAACAAACAGGCCCTCCCAGCCCGGACTGCTAGTCTTTAGATGAACTGCTAGTTCATCTTCTTTGTGTTTAAGTCATAATTATCCTGTGCTTCTGATACACACAGGTGAATAAATTAACATGTATTATTGCATATGGCCATTGCTACAACTGTTGAAGAGAAGCTAAAGAAGAGAAGTTAATTACTCTGCCCAGGACCATACACCCGGATAGTGGCAAAGCTTCTTGCAGAGTCTAGTTTTGATTCACACAAAATTTGGGCTCCTAATCACCATGCTCAACTTCCATTCCCATTTTTTCTTTTATGTAGTGCCTTCTAGCTTTCAAAGTGTTCCACAATTCATTATCTCACTTAAGGAGGCAGGAATCATCATTGTCCCTACCAGCCACATCAAATTGGGAGATTGGCTAAAATAATCCATTGAATCACGGATGGATATGGGATGAAAACCCATGTATTTAGACTTTGAAACCTTGCCCTTTTTAGTCAATTCCATTAGTATGAATCTCCTAGAAGAACACTGGTACATATACCCAGTACTCTACCAGCTTCTCCTAATATTTTTTAACACTCCAAGCAACTCATTCTGGTTTTAGATTCAATGATATTAATGCCAATTGCTTCTTTTGAATTAAGGTGTATTTGACAGAGGAAAAAATTGTTAGTTACACTTAAATCAGGCTATGGTCAATTTCTATCTCCCTCCCACAGATAGTATCTTTTTCACTAGGTTTATTCATAGTTTTTAACAGCGAAAGGGAATTTACTTTAAACACCAGCTCTTTGAGCAAACAAGTGATCTAATTCAGGCACAACCTGACAGGCTTTGTTTATTGAGATCTCACAACATTATATAATTCTTATAATCAATTTAGTGTCCTTGAAAGAGCCAACTTAACTCTCCAGTGCTAAAGTTTCTGGTAAACACTTTTTTTTTTGGCATATTTTCCAAACTGTAGGTTCTAATTCTGTGTTCCAGTTAATTAGCACCATCTTTAATTTTAGACAACCCATATCTGTTAAGGCACCCAAAATGACATCTTTGTTTCCAAAGGTGGCTGTTTGTTGTGCCAGAAGGTGCTTAGCTGCTGAAATAAATATATGACGTATCATTTATGAAAAGCACTGTTGCTTCATTGGGCAGATGTCTCTTGGTGATGGTGACTAAATATAGCATGCCGATTTTAGGGCAAAGATGCCTGTAAATTTAAAGCATACTAATAAAACTATTGATTGGAAAGATGTCACTTTGATGTCCTCCTCACTGCAATTATAGAGATATGCAACATTTTCAGGCATGAGAATGTTTAACTCCTGAAGACTAAAGACCTATCCTGAACACATTTCCTATTAAAAATCAACTTTGAAGCTCTGTTCACCCAGAATAGAAAACTATGGGTCAAAGACTTGCTTCAGTCCTTTGCTGGAAGCAATGAAAACACATTCAGGAGAAAAAAAGGAAAGTTCTATGGGAGAGCCCATCTTCCATGCTACTAATACTACTAAAAATATAATTATTGCTACCATCTTTCAAGGTTTGTTATATGCTGGACACTGTGCTAAGCACTTTACTTATATTACGTGCTCATTCCATTCTCATAATATGCCTATGATCAGAGAAGATGTATTTACTGCAAAGTTTAAGTTTTGGGGCCCCTTCAGGTACAGCAACCCTTTCTGAAGCCCTAGCAAGGTGTTCACATGCTCACATATTTTTTTGAAAATTTGCAAAAGTAAAATGTCTTAACTGCAATGGTGTATGGCTGCTAATTCTTTCCACCTAAACTTCTCTCTTGTTACACATTCCCTCCTGTAGCTGGTGCTGCAGAGGCTGGGAGCATTTTGAGATCCAGCTAAGACAATACATTAGGAATAGGGTTGGTGAGATATGTTTATGTGGGTTCTCAATTATTTCCGTGTATAGTTAAGTCACTATAAGCTGCCCTTGTGTAGCTCAGACTGGAGAGTTCCCTGACTCCCCTCACGGGATGTGTGACAGGGATGTGGATCCTCTGTTTGGTCACCACCACTGATCAAATCCCTTACAGGAGGTGAAGCATGCAGACGGACAGGTTCAGGAGCCCAGGTGGGCGTGTGTTACACTGGGCTCTTTTAGCCTTGCTGTTCACAGATGGCTTAAGTGTTCACCAGCTTAGTGGACACTCCACCTTTCTGCAAGGGCAGATAACAGAAAGTTTCTGCATCCCAAGCTCTTGTCCAGCATTCTGAAAAAATTGGGGCACACAAAGACTTGAAGGATGAATGCAGGGGTTTTACTGCATGGTGGAGGTGGCTCTCAGTGAGTTGGATGGGGAGCTGGAAGGGGGATGGAGTAGGAAGATGATCTTCCCCTGGAGTTTAGCCGTCCAGTGGCTGAACTCCTCTCTGACTACCCCCACCCAAACTCCTCTCAGTGTTCAGACGTCCCTTCTCTTCTGTCTTTTCCTGTCGTGCCATTCTACCACTTGTCTGCTTGTCTCCTCATCTGGTCATCTCCTGCTTCTGGAGCCTGGGGTTCAGGGTTTTTATGGGTACAGGATAGTGGGGTGTGGCAGGCCAAAAGGCAACTTTTTGGACATGAAACAAGAATGCTTGTTCTCACTTAGGGCCGTGGGTATCATACGGTGGGGCCTTTGTCAGGAAACCTCCCTCTTCTACCTGGTATTTCCGTGTCTCCTATCCGTATCATAGGGATGGCTTCTAGGAATACTTCTGCCACCACTCTGTTTACTCACTTGGTATCTTGATACCAACAGCAGGGCTGGGGCTGGTATTGCAATGGGAACTGTAGAAATGTAGGTACAGAGGAGAAAACAGGTTTGAAATGTAGGAAGGCAAAAGTTAGGCTGTGGGAAATTCTTCTAAAGTATACAACTCATATATGAAACAAGCCTGTTAGAGTTTTCCCAAGTTTGATGGCAATCATAAAAATTTATACAACATTAACAACGAAGAATTGTGGAGCTGAGAGAAAAATTTCTGAGTCATTGATAATATTAAAATTTTATCAACCACGCTAGAAAAAATAATTCTTTATTCTCTCCATCGAAATAATACTACAAAATTATTGTCATATGAAGACAGACCATGCAGCCTGAATAAAAAAGACAAAGTATTTATTTTATTAGTCAATTATTAATAAAAACTGCTATTTAAAAATGTTTTGTGATGTTTGGCATTTATCAGGTTTTAGTATTTGTAATCTGCCGTGGCTTTCTTTCCTTTTTATTCTAAGTAAATATTCGTTTTTATATCAACTTTTATATTTTAATTTTGTATTCTTTTACTTAAAAAGTGTCTATAACATAATATAACCTTCATATGCCACAAATGTGTAAAAATGACTTAAACAATAGAGATTTTTCTTCCTCATATAATAAGACTTCTGTCTAGAGATGTCTTAGGTAGACATCCAAGAAACCCTAAACAGCTTCTGCACAACAAAAGAAATTATCAACAGAGTAAAGAGACAACGTACAGAACGGGAGAAATCAAAGAGAAGCCATCCAGAACCCTGACCATGTACACACGTTGAGTTAACTCTCTCATATACTAAGACATCTATCTCTAGATCTATAAGACATCTAGATCTCTACATGACTTCTCTGTGATTTTCTTTGCTTCCTCCTCATGGTTGCAAGAAGGTTGCTGTAGCACCAAATATCATCAAATTAAACAATAATGTCTACAATTATGAAGAAAGTAAGATGTGCTTCCTCTTCTCAAGTCTCTCTTTTTCATCAGGGAGGAAAACATCCCTCCACAGTCCTTTTAAATCTCTAGTTTAGAAATGGTCACATGGCCTAACCTAAAGCAGTCATTGATAAATGGGTGGAGGATTATTATGATCAGTGTAACAGTACAAATTCATCCCCTTAGACAGGACACATTACCCTGAATATCTGAATGAAATGCTCGACTGTCAAAAAAGAAGGAATGATTATTGGTTAGGAAACCAACAGTGTTCACTGCTCAATAGCATCACAGCTATAAACTGAACAGTTGTGTGCCCCTCAAAATAGACATGTTAAATCCTAACAGTCAATGTGATGATATTTGGGGGTGAGGCATTTTGGCGTGTATTAGGTCATGAGAATAGAGCCCTCATGAATGAGATTCCTGCCCTTAAAAAGAGGCCCTAAAGAGATCCCTGCCTCTTCCACCATGTGAATGCACTACGCCTCCTTATAAGAAGCGGGAGAGAGACCAGAGCTGTCTCTCTCTGCCACACGCAGATACAGCCAGAGGGCAGCCGTCTACAAATCAGGAAGCAGATCCATAAGAGACCTTGAATCTGCCTGGACCTTGTTCTAGGACTTCTTGGCTTCAGGAATGTTAAGAAAGAAATTTCCGTTGTTTATGACCCACCCAGTCTATTGTAGTTTGTTGTAGTAGCATGAATGGACTACAGTAGCCCAAGTCATGAGTTTTTTATTTATTTTATTTATTTTTTATTGAGATAGAGTTTCACTCTTGTTGCCCAGGCTAGAGTGCAATGGCACGATCTTGGCTCACCACAAACTCTGCCTCCTGGATTCAAGTGATTTCCCTGCCTCAGCCTCCCAAGTAACTGGGATTACAGGTGTGTGCCACCACACCCAGCTAATTTTATTTTTAGTAGAGGCGGTGTTTCTCCATGTTGGTCAGGCTTGTCTCGAACTCCGGAACTCAGGTGATCCGCCCGCCTCAGCCTCCCAAAGTGCTGGGATTACAGGCATGAGCCAGTGGACCCGGTCTGTGGTCTCCTTTTTGTACATGAACATGTGAAGGCTTAATGATCTAAAATGATATACCCAAAGTCACACACCTAGAAAGTGATGAGGTCAGAAAATCCTAATGTGTTAGACTCCCAAACCCAATTAATGCCTTACACTATGTGACAGCCTTCTCAACCTGCAGGGACATGTTTCTGATGCATACTCATAAGTTGTAGAAGTCTGAGGGGCATGGTCAAGTGCTGAGGAAGGACTACAAGACAGTACAAAGTAGAATGTCCTACAGCAGCAGGTAAAAATAGGATGCCCTGGATCTGAGTCTAGAAAGCACATTTCTTAGGGATTAACATCCTAGAGGGGACCCCAAAGTCAAACTGAAAATGGGAATCTATTCCAGGTAGCCAGGCAAATAACACGAACCTGAGTTCAGAACCAAAAATGGGGTTGAGAAGACAGGAAATTTAAGAGTAAGATTGGCACTGATTCTTGGTTAATTAAATGGATTTTAGAGACAGAGTATGAGCTATTAGATTTTGCACAAAGTATTAACAAGATTATGCTCACAAGCCTCCACAATGTCATGGTTTCCTACCCTCTGCCTCTTCTGATTGCCCAAAGATGCTTGGAAAATGCACAACTTTTGGTGAATTTTCACAAAAAGTCAAAGAGTGGCATATCTGGGCAGCTGTTAAAAAGGTGTTGTCAGATGCAGAGTTTGCAAATACTTTCTCCCATTCTGTAGGTTGTCATTTACTCTGTTGATAATTTCTTTTGGTGTGCAGAAAATTCCTTTTTCATTACTTGAATTAGGTCCTACTTGTCTATTTTTTGTTTTGTTGCAACTGCTTTTGGAGACTTTGTCATAATTTCTTTGCCAAGGTCAATATTCAGTAGCAAAGACATAGAATCAGTCTAGATGCCTATCAATGGTATACCAGATAAAGAAAATGTGGTATGTGTACACCATGGAATACTACACAGCCATAAAAAGGATGAACTCATGTCCTTTGCAGCAACATGGATGAAGCTGGAGGCCATTATCTTGAGTGCATTAATACAGGAACAGAAAACCAAGTATTACATGTTCTTGCTTATAAGTAGGAGCAAAACATTAGGTACTCATGGACATAAAGATGACAACAACAGACACTAGGGACTACCAGAGTGAGGAGGAAGGGGACAAGTGTTGAAAAACTAACATGCTTAGTGCCTGGGTGATAGGATCAACCGTATCCAAAACCTCAGCATCATGTGATATACCTAGGTAATAAATCTGCGCATATATCCCTGAACCTAAAATAAAAGTTAAAAAAACAAACAAACAAATGTCATTCCGGTTCTGGGGTTCCTTCTGTCAGAAAATCTCTCGCAGAGCAGCTGCTTTCCAGGGAGCATATTTCTATTTTCTGGGTGAGTGCACATTGCACAGAATGCTTCTGAAACGCTTCCACATCTGATTTCCCAAGGCAGCCTCCTACCCTGTGGTCCCATGTAATTAAGGGCACGAAGGGGTCTGCTTCCTTTCACTAGGACTGGGCTTCTTTTGCACCATGAAAATAACATATATGGAATTGACTAGATGATTAAATCCAGATTTCATTGCAATTGTTGACAAACCAACCAATTATAGGATAATAAAGATTTGTCTACTTTGGCTACACTGTAGCCATCCCCATATTTTCTTTGAGGGGCAAGACCCTTTGCCCAATGTGTCTTTTTTCCATGAGAGGTTAATTCTGGGTAACCACCATCCACCATGGAAGCTGAAGGGATACAGTGTCTTCCTCCTGCCTTAGGATAACTAGGAGATAATATTTGAATGGATTCAGCAGTCCCAGGCATCACATCTATGACTGTGTCCAGAGGGACAAGTAGACTATCTCTTTCAGGATGTCCCTCTTAAGAACATGGAAACCTACCTTAAAAGCCCCCTAGAAGATGCTCTCTTGTCTTAATGTCCATTGCTAGATCATATGGCCATTTCTAACTAGTTACTTATAACAGAAAAAAGTTTTAACATTATTGGCTCAGGCTGGCCACTTGAGATAGAATGGATGTTTGAGAGTCATCCCTCAAGACAATTACAGAATCTCTTTTAGTGATTTTTCTATTTGTGTTAGGATATAGAAAAAATATCTAGCATAGCTCACAAGAATGCAGTCCCTATATCCCCACCCATCTCTCCAGTTTCATCTCATAACACGTCCTCCCTCCCATTCTCTGCGCTCTGGCCACCCAGAGCTTTTGTCCCATAATCTCACTTCGTACCACAGGACCTTTGCATGCACTGTATCTCTGCCTGGAATTGCCTTCCCTTCTCTCTTGGCCTAGTTAACATCTACTTATCTTTCATCTCTTAACTCAGGCTTCCCTTCCTCAGAGACTTACTTCCCTGATGAGGCCAAATTTCTCTAATATATGACTTCAAAACATTGAAAACTTTCAAAATTCTCACTGTTTCATTTTTGTATTTCTTTGCATGCTTATTAGATTAACATGTAACTCCTCAACTAGACTGTAATCTCTGTGAGAGCATAGAAGCTGTCTATTTTATTCCTGTGCTCAGCAAAGTGCCTGGCTACATACAGATACCCTAGATACACCATTGTTGTTATTGTTGAGTGAAGAAGGGAATTTTAGGTGGTGGGGGAATCACATAATTATAATAATAGAGAAATAACAAAATAATAGAGGAAAGTTCCTGACATGAGCTTAGGGAAAGTAGAGCCTGAGTTCGAATCACGACTCTACCATTTACAAGATGTGCCTTTTGGTTGAGTTATTTGCTCTTGCCATATCTTGTGTTTTTAGAGAAGAAACATGAAACTCTGGCTTTATACGGTCACAGAAACATCAGAGGACCCATCCAAACATCAGAAGACCCACCACATTTATGCCCCTTCCTTTCTAGGGGAGGAAACCGAGGCCAATGCAGGTAAAGTGACTTGCCCAAGAATCCATAGCCAGCTGGTACCAAAACGCTCATCTACAAAATTGCATTTGTCATTTCTCCATCCATCTTTTCAAGAGTGCCATCTCAGACCCTGAATTAGAAAGGCATCACTGTCCTCAGATCCTTACACAACCTACTCAGAAGATGATTTCATGTTAATAATGTGCTTCCTTCCTTGTGGAGGCATAAGTGTGATGACTCTTTGCCGCACCCTCTAATGCTACGATTAAGTGCTGCTTTTGAATTACTATCTCCATTTCCAATACTGTGTTTTGAAGGTGTCAAACCCAATAGAGATCAGGGATAATATTCCACATGGGATTAGCATGGTTGCCACTTGAAGTGCATTCTGCAGGGGATGCTCTTCAGTCCTGATCCTCCAGAGTCACCCATTCATCCATTCATCCATCCATTCATTCATTCCACAAAGATATACTGCATGCGTACAATGCTGCTCTGAACTCAATTTATGATTACAATCAGGAATAAAAGAGCTATTGAAAAATTAGGTCCTAAAAGGCCGTTCAAATTTATTTCTAGTTTATTTCTGATCATGCAGCAGGGGTCTGAGGAAATAGACATAGGGCAGGCAAGTGTTGATAATGGAATCAAGAAATTCCCATGGAGCACTGTGGGTCCGTATTAGTCGTATCAGTCATTTATGGTAAAATGCAACAGACTGGGTAGCTTACAACAAGAATTTATTTGGTTTCTTTTTTTTATTTTTAGATGGAGTCTCGCTCTGTTGCCCAGGCTGGAGTGCAGTGGCACGATCTCAGCTCACTGCAACCTCTAGCGATTCTCCTACTTCAGCCTCCTGAGTAGCTGGGACTACAGGAGCGCACCACTACATCTGGCTAATTTTTTTGTATTTTTATGAGAGACGGGGTTTCACTGTGTTAGCCAGGATGGTCTCGATCTCCTGATTTCGTGATCCACCCACCTCAGCCTCCCAAAGTGCTGGAATTATGAGCGTGAGCCACCACACCCAGCCCCGAAATTTATTTTCTAACAGTTCTGGAATGTGGTGGTTAATTTGATACATCAACTTGACTATGCTAAGAAAAACCCAGATAACTGGTAAAACTTTATTCCTGGGTTTTCATCTAGGGAGGTGTGATATGGTTTGGCTCTCTGTCCCCACCAAATCTCACGTCGAATTGTAATCCCTAATGTTGAGGGTGGGGCCTGGTGGGAGGTGATTGCATCATGGAGGCAGTTTCTCCTGAACACTTTAGCACCATCGCCCTTGGTACTGTTGTTGCAATGATGAGTGAGTTCTCAGGAGATCTAGTTATTTGAAAGTGTTTAGCACCTCCCCACTCTCTTTCTCCTGCCAGGTAAGAAACCTATTGCCACTTTGCTTTCCACCATGATTGGAAGCTTCCCTGAGGCCTCCCCAGAAGCAGATGCTGCCATGCTTCTTGTACAACCTGCAGAACTTTGAGCCAGTTGAACCTCATTTCTTTACCAATTACCCAGTCTCAGGTATTTCTTTATAGCAGTGCAAGAACAAACTAACACAGGATATTTCTGGAAGGGATAAGCATTTGAATCAGTGGACTAAGAAGACCACCAGCCAGTCACAGTGGCTCACACCTGTAATCCCAGCACTTCGGGAGGCGGAGGTGGGTGGATCATTTGAGGTCAGGAGTTCGAGACCAGCCTTGCCAACATGGCAAAATGCCATCTCTACTAAAATGTTATTAGGAAAATCATAAGGAGGACTGGTGTTTAAGTCAAGAACTGAAGAATGAGAAGGAGGGAGCCATGAGAAAGGGGAAGAGCTTTTCAAACAAACACCCCAGCATGTGCAAAAGCCCTGAAGCAAGAATTAATGGAGTGGTTACATGATGAATAAGAAATACAATCCACATGCCAGATTTCTGCTCACTGAACAACCACTCTATTTAGGCAACATAAACCTGAAAGAAGATTTGAGTCTAGTCTGTCTGAGAGAAACCAGGTTATGCCATGAGCCCTTAAGATTGATTTTTGGTTAGGGGAGGAGTTGGCTAGTGGAGGACAGTGTCTCACTTACTGTGGTGTAATCTCAGTTCACTGCAACCTCCACCTCCTGAGCTCAAGTGATTCTTGTGCCTTGGCCTCCTCAGTAGCTGGAATTACAAGTGCACACCATCACGCCCAGTTAATTTTTGTATTTTTAGTAGAGATGGGGTTTCACCATGTTGCCCAGGCTGGTCTCAAACTCCTGACCTCAAGTGATCCACCCGCCTTGGCCTCCCAAAGTGCTGGGATTATAGGCATGAGCCATTGTACCCGGCCAAGATTGATTTAGTTTGTGCTTCTATTAAGAGGAGACTCTGCTGGGCGCGGTGGCTCACACCTGTAATCCTAGCACTTTGGGAGGCCAAGGTGGGTGGATCACGAGATCAGGAGATCGAGACCATCCTGGCTAACACGGTGAAACCCAGTCTCCACTAAAAATACAAAAAAAAAAAAAAAAAAAAAATTTAGCCGGGCATGGTGGCGGACGCCTGTGGTCCCAGCTACTCGGGAGGCTAAGGCAGGAGAATGGCGCAAACCCAGGAGGCGGAGCTTCCAGTGAGCAGAAATGGTGCCACTGCACTCCAGCCTGGGCGACAGAGTAAAGATTCCGTCTCAAAACAAACAAACAAACAAGCAAACAAACAAAAAGAGGAGACTCATCCATTTGGAAGATTCAGGTACTGCAGAGTTTGAGCTTCTATGTGATGTTAGTATCTGAGGTCTCCACATAAAATCACATCTTATAAAGGCTTCTAATTCATTATATCTTCCCCCTCTCTTGATCACAGAAGATGAAAAGCATGAGTCATGCGACTTAGAATGTGTCATAGTGTTACATTTCAGGGCCATGTTTCAAATAAAAAGAGATTAATTTTTTTTTTCTGAATATAATGAAAAAGTTCTAGCTCCGCTCCTACCATTGAGGTGACCCTGAACATGTTACCTAAACTCTCCAAACCTGATTCTTCCTCTTTGAAACAGCTGTAGCGATACCCACTCTGCCCAGACCATATGGCGTTTATGAGAATTGGTTCCATTTAGTTCAATAAGTGTGTATCAAGCACCTAAAAGTCAAGCACTCATTTGACAAATATTTATTGACTCCCTTGCTACAACGTCCCAAGAACTGTCTTAGGTTATGGAGGCACAACAATAAGAAAGACAGAAACAGCCCACCTTCCAAGAGCTTATGGTCTACCAGGAAAGACAGAACATTAAAGCATAATAGATACGCATTTAAAAGCTAAATGAGATGATGCAAGAAATAGAAAAGGTATTTACACTTGTAAACCAAGTTAAGTTCGATTGCCAGCCTGCCATCTCTGCGTGTCAAGCCATTCAGTCTCAGACACCATTAGGGCTCAGTCCCTTAATGTCAGACTTTGCAGAAAGAAAACCTCAGTTTCAGCCTTATGAGTCCTTGAGCAGAGGACTTATGCTGTGCACAGAGTCCTGCCCTATGGGGCTGTCACGAGATAATAAATTGGTGGTGTTTTAAGCCATTAGATCGGCAAACTTTCTTTGGTCCACCCCAGTTTCTGCTGAGCACTGTATTGTCCAAGCCTGCATGGTTCCTGAAGTTCACTCAAGCTGTTGTTTCTGTGACACCTAGCAACAGGCATTCTTGATGCCTGAGAGCCCAGAAATTGGGGCTCAGCTCCTCGTAGGTGCACCAGCCCTCCAAATTCTTATGGCGAGCACAGGTCTGCATGTTCATGGAACGTGCCAACCTCTGTCCACTATCCTTCTGGAGGCACATCTCACAGCCAGACTGCAAAGCCACACTCCTCCTCATCATTCCCCTTCTGGGATTTCACTAGAATTTCTTAGGATTTCATAAGATAAACCAATGCCCTACACACACACACACACACACACACACACACACACACACACCAGATTCTGCTTTTGCTTTAAAATGACGGTGGCAGAGGAAGGGAAAGGTCCTATGGACTCCTTGGGAGTCATTTGTGTGCAAGTGAGGGGCAGTGTATAAAAAGCAAAGCATTGCTGTCTCTCACTTGTCCTGATTCTTCTACAGCAATGAAATACGAATAAATATCTCAGTGTATTTCCCCCACCATATTAGCGGTGACACAATACTGTCCTAAGTGCTATGGTATGGAAGAACACGGTGCAAAGAGAGTACATTGCAGGGCCATTAGCGTTTCCTACTGTGCCTTAAGGAAGATTTACTGGTGGAAGTGGCACTTAGACCGAGAGCTAGAGAGAGAGAAAGAGAAAGCCAAGTCAGAGGATCCTGAGTAGGGTAAAGGCTTTGGGAGAAAGAAGACTTCATGGGCTGATGAAAAGAAATACTTAGGTGAGTTCTCTTGGCTGTATGTTTCTTCTCGTATCTTTCACAGGAGGCAATCTGAGATATCTCAGGCGATTGCAGGGTGTGCACGTGGCATCTCTTGATTTTTTTAACAGTTTGGCTGCTGAATCTCCATTATAATTAATATATTTATGATTAATTATAACTTATAATTGATTATAATTAATCTCCATATAATTCAGCACAGTGAATTATATCAAGATTAAGTTAAGCAGATAATAGACTTAAGCAGATAATAGACTTATATTTAGTACAATTTAATATAAGGAGCAATAATGTGGGCTCTAGCATCTTTTTTCCAAGGATGCAGGTTGATCTCACTTACTGTATTCAGCAGGACACACTGCTCTGTGGTTTCAGTGAATGTCACCCCCGAGTAGGGCAGAGATGGAGGAAGAGAATGTGTTATTGGCTCAAAGCTGAGAGAGAACATAGAACGTTTGAACTGAGTGTGGAATGGACAGAGAAGAGGGTGGGGGGTAGGAGATAAGACTGAGCGAATAGAAAGGTCCAGGCCAGAAAAGGTCATGCAAGCCCACCTAAGGAAATCCCATTATTTCTGCATCAGTCAGCTTTGGTGACCATAATTCTGCATAGCAAAGACCTCTCAAACTCACCGACCTCTGTAAACAAGCACATTACTGCTGCTTGTGGGTTTGTAGAGAGGCTGTATCTCTTAGCTGGAATCTGCTAGGTTTGAATCCAGGCTGGGCATTGGGACTGTCTCCTCATTCTCTCCGGACTAGCTTCTATCTGGGATGTGTTTTTCTCATGGCAGATGGCAGAAATGCAAGAAGGTGAGTGGAAATACGTAATGCTTCTTGCAGCCTCAGCTGGGAACTGGCACATTGACAATCCCATTCAAGTTCCATCCGCCAAGGCAAGTCACATGGCTAACCCAGTGTCAATGGGGTGGAAGGTCATGTTGCCCACAGTGGGACATGCCGTAGAGGACCGTGGCAAAGAGCTTGAGTGCATATGTCTAATTAAGGGAAAGAGTAAAGAATGGGAACAATGACCCAACTTGTCACAGCATCTCAGGGATAATAGAAACCTATGCCAGGATTTCAAGGGGAGCGGTGAATAAAATGATTAGATTAGCAAAACACTATGCTAGTATGATACAGACACAGCCAGCCACCTTCAAGCCTTCAAGAGTCCTAAGCAGTGTATCACTCCCTCCTGACTCTCAGTTACTCATGGTCACTGGAGTCCCAAAGCCATATTACCTAAGCCAAGGCTCACGCCGTCTTTTATAAACTTCTCCTCCATCCTCTAGCCAATGTCCCTGATAGGACTAACAACCTAATAAGCACAAGAGTCCTGTTCGCTTTGGGTTATTCAATTCAGGTGGCTGACACAGTGCCCTTCCTCCCCAAATCCCTACAAATAACAAAAACAAAAGTATTAAAAAGGAAACATCTATAAAGACATCACTGAAAGCAAGAAGGGGGGTGACATCAGTGGATCAGACACAATAAGAAATTCAGACAAAGTAGACAGGATCTGATGGAAAGAGGGAAACTTGGTGAGAGGTTTTGGGAAAGGACTGGCTACACAATTTTTGGGGCCCGATGCGAAGTGAAAAAGCTGGGCTCTTGTTCAAAAATTAAGAACTTCAAGATGACAATGCAGGAGAATTAAAATAGGAGTGAGCCCTGTGTGACTGCACAGGTCACACACCCATGGAGTTGGCCCCGCTTGGGGTATTTTGATCCCCCTGACAGCGGATACAGTGAGCAGGAGGGTGTCAGGAGCAACCATCTGTGTGATCAGTTTGGAGCAGGTTTGGAATGGGGACGGCTGACTGGTTCAGGGCCCACCTTCCCCCAGGCCTGAAACCCACCATGTGGTTCCCATCAGTGGGCAGAATTGGTTCTCCCAGCCTGGGGCCTTGTATCGGTTTCCAAGGGCTGCTGTAACAAGGCACCATGACCTGGTTGGCTTAAAAACAAGACATTTATCATCTCCCCGTTATGGAGGGCCAAAATCAAGGTATCAACAGACGTGGTTTCTTCTAAGGCTGTGAGTAAGAGAATCTCTTCCATGTCTCCATCTTAGCTTCTCGTGGTTTGCAGGCAGTCTTGGGTGCTCCTTGGTTTATATTAACAGAAGCAGATGGTCTCTGCCTTTTTCTTCACACAGTGTTCTCCCTCTGTGCATATTTCTGTGTACAAATTTCCCCTTTTTATACAACACCAGTCATATCGCAGCCTCCACAGGAAATCTTTAACCTCTTAATGCAGTGGGTGTTGGGACTTTGGAGACCTAAGACCTATGCTTTGGAGTACATTATTGTGAGCCTAGGTTAATCAGAGGGACTGTGTGAGTTCCAAGTGATCTGGAATGCTGCCACCTGCTGATTCCATGCTGTGGTCCCTGGGGCCCTAATTTAATTCAACAAAAGATCTATATCCTTCAGTAGGTGAATCAATAAATGGTGGTACATCCAGACAATGAAATGCGTTTTCTTTTTTAAATGTATATATCTAAGGTGTACAATATAATGTTTTGATATACACGTACATAGTGGAATGGTTTCCACTTTTACCATGAAAAATAGACTACTATCTAGAACTAAAAAGAAATGAGCTGTCAAGCCATCATACTCCAGTATGACCTTATCTTAACTAATTACAGTTCCAATGAGTCTACTTCCAAAAAATCTCGCATTCTAAGGCACAGGGAGTTAAGACTTCAACATAAGAATATTGGGAAGACACAACTCAATCCATAGCATGTGTATTTAGGATGCTTGAGGTACCTTTACTCCCAGGGGTGAAGATACCTTTACTTCCAGGAAACAAGCAGGTAGGGAAGCTGCCCTGCTGCATGCCTCACCTGCCAACATGTTGTTCCTTGCCTCCACAATCACTAGCAGAAGATAGCTATAAACAGATACCAGCAGACTGGGACCATCAGACACTTGGGGCAAACCAAATGTCAGAGAATGAGGTAGTCACTTTTGAAGAATATTATTTGATTAAAACTGCATCATCCCAAACAGATGGATGTTTCATAGTCTCCTGAGAGTCCCTGAATTGCTACCGTAATTACCCAACAGGTACAATTGAGCTACTTTACCTGCGGTCAGGTTACATAGTTCAAAACCTTTGTGGATTGGCTCCCAGGGTTACCCAAGATCAGAGGTCTGCAACTTTGGCTGCACAATGGAGTCACCTGGGGGCCTCCAAAAATATTGATTCCTGGATTCCACCCTTTAATTGATCTAGGGTGGAACCTGGACACTGAGATGTTTTCTAAGCTCTCAGGTGATCACAGTGCACTGCTAAGGTCGAGAACCACTGGCTTGGAACTCCCTCTGAACCCAGCCATCTGTGTAAATGTAATAATGTATATTGATTGCAGATGGCAAGGCATAGATTCGTTGGGTAATGATTTTTGTTTGCTGCTTCCAAATAAAATACTTCAGTATCTCTTCTCTCTAACTCTGTTTCACCAAGTGCCTTGTTTACCCTTTCTTTAGCCGAACTTCTTTCAGTTGTAAAGGAGCTAAATCACTGCTGTACAGAGCTACAGTTTTGCTTACAAAGGCAAGACTTCAGATGGAAACTGAGGCCTACAGCAGCACAGTGAATTATACCAAGACTACGTTAAGCAGATAATAGACTTATATTAAGTACAATTTAATACAAGGGGCAATAATGTGGACTCTAGCATCTTTTTTCCAAGGATGTAGGTTGATCTCACTGACTCTATTCAGCAGGACACACTGCTCTATGGTTTCAGTGAATGTCACTCTATCTCTCGCCTTCTCTTCCTCTTACTATCACTGTTATCAACTCTTTTTCTACCCTCTCTTTAATTCTCATCTTCTTTCTCCACTCCTGTTCTCTCTCATGTTGTCTCTCCTTTTCTCTTCTCTTTTCTCCTCAATATTCTTGCTTTCACAGATTGCCATGGTCGGAATCGAGATTCAGCAGCCAAACTGTTATGAAAATCAAGAGATGCCACGTGCACACCCTGCAATTGCCTGAGATATCTCAGATCGCCTCTTGTGAAAGATGTGAGAAGAAACATACAGCCAAGAGAACTCACCTAAGTATTTCTTTTCATCAGCCCATGAAGTCTCCTTTCTCTCAAACACTTTTCTTTCCATTTCATGGTGTCACCCAGTGTGCTGATCTCAGGAACGACCTGGAAAAGTGCTACACAAATGTGGGGAGTCATAACAGTGAATGACTGCAACATGCTTGTTACAAGGCATGTACCCTTCTAAGCATGTTGACAGATGAGACTGAAGAAAGAGACAGGAGGTGATTTCAAGCTTAGGATGTCTGCTCCTAAACGTGACTTAGTGTTCAAAGCACTTCAGAAGAGGGCAGCAGGAAAGGGAGAAAGATCACAGGCAGAATGACAGACAGACTGAAACCAAAAAGCAGAGAGACAAAATACAGAAACACAGAGGGAAAGGAGAGCCGGCCACCCAGATGCAGACAACCAGTAAGACAGAATTGGACCATAACACAACAACTGAGCCAAGACAGACAGGCCCAACAAACACACTTCATACTGGCTCGCAACTGGGTAAAACAATTCCATGTCTGAGGCCTAATTTAGATCAGAGACCAGATGAAATGCAGGTTTGGTTCTGGTGTGACTTGAAGAATATTCTGATGTCATGGTTCACTGGTTTTAGAAAATGCATGCTTGCTTCTGGTGCACCTGGTATCTTATAAAAAGAGAGAGAGAGAAAAATTCTTTTTAGTTTTTGGCTCAGTTACAGAAAAAAAAAAGGTTAAAAAAAAAACCATAGTATTTAAGTTCTGTTTACTTCACACTTCAGCGAACCAAGGCAAAGCATTCGATTTTCTTTTTAAGTCGTATCTTTTGCACTTGCCAGTTGGGGTCTTCAAAGACTCCTTTAAACCAAGCGCCTAACCCAGTACTGTCCTTAGAAGTAAGTGGAAAGAAGAATGGAGAATGGAGAGCATTTCCGGGATTAGATCTTGCAAGAGCGCCCATCCTAGGCAAGTAGGCCAACCCTTTAGGGGCAGAAGGAATTCCTCAGTGATTATAGTCAGCAGAGATATTGCATTGTGATTTTCTGGGACAATCGCGGCCTCCACAGCAAGTCAGTTTTATTTCTTTAACTTCTTAATGCAGTGAGTTTTGGGACTTGAGAGACCTAAGACCTATCCTTTGGAGTATATCATTGTGAGCCTAGGTTACTCAGACGACCTGTTTGAGTTCCAAGTGATCTGGAATGCTGCCACCTGCTGGTTCCATGCTGTGGTCCCTGGGCAGTAAATGGAGCCCTAATTTAATTCAATAAAAGATCTGTATCCTTCAGTAGGTGAATCAATAAACTGTAGTACATCCAGACAATGAAATATGTTTTCTTTTCAAAAATGTATATATTTAAGATGTACAGCACAATGTTTTGATATACATGTACGTAGTGAAACGCTTTCCACTTTTACCATGAACAACAGATTATTATCTAGAACTAAACAAGAAAGAGTTATCAAGCCATAAAAAGACATAGCCTTGAAATGCATATGGCTAAGTGAAAGAAGCCAATCTGAAAAGGCTACACTCTGTATGATCCCAACTCAATGACAATTCTGGGAAAGGTAAAACTATGGAGCGAGTAAACAGCTCAGGGGTTGCCAGAGGATAGCAGGAGGGAGGGATGAATAAGTGGAACACAGAGGATTTTTAGGGCAGTGAAGCTACTCCGTATGACACTATCATGGTAAATACACATCATTATACACTGGTCCAAACCCTCAGAATGTACAACACCGAAAGTGAACCCTGGCCTTGGAATGCAGTGACGTGTCAATGTAGGTTCATCAATTGTAGCAAACATGCCACTCTGGTGGGGGATGTTAATGACAGGGGAGGCTATGCGTGTATAGGACAGGGGGTATATGACAACTCTATACCTTCTACTCAGTTTTGCTGTGAGCCCCTAACTACTCTAAAAAATAATGTCTATAAAAATTTTTACAAAGGTTGTCTGTATTAAAGACTCGATCATCTCATTTGGAAGAATGCTGCTAGACATGGAAATTTCCTCTCCTTCACCTCTTTTCCATCTCCTCTAGAATGAGGTCCTTTCTTTTGTTCACATGAGGTTTTCCCTTCAATGTAAAACCATTGAGGATGGAATACGTACGATGTGCCAGATTTTTCAATTTTACACACGACAGGGACTTAGGCTCAGAAAGGCTACCAATAAGCCCTGAAAGCCAGAGAGTTAGCATATGATAAAACGAGGATTTTCAAACAAAAGACTGTCCAGATTCTGCTGGCCAGGCACTGTGGCTCATGTCTGTAATCCCAGCACTTTGGGAGGCCAAGATGGGTGGATCACTTGAGGTCAAGGGGTCAAGACCAGCCCGGCCAACATGGTGAAATCCCGTCTCTACTAAAAATACAAAAATTAGCTGGGCATGGTGGTACTCAGGAAGCTGAGGCAGGAGAATTGCTTGAACTTGGGAGGTGGAGGTTGCAGTGAGCCAAGATTGAGCCACTACACTCCAGCCTAGGCAATACAGTGAGACTCTGTCTCAAAAAAAAAAAAAAAAAGATTCCCCAAATTCTGGGATTTCCCACTGCAGTATCTCCCCATTCTGAGAGTTTGCCAGAGGCATGAAAATCATTCCCATTCAGGTTTCTATAGAATCCTATTTGACTCTTGGGACTGATCCTTCCTTTTTCTTCTGTTCCACATCTCAATCCACAGGATGAATAAGTGGAAGCCACCAGAACCCGGATTTCAACCCTCAGGAATTACCTTGTAGGATAGAGAGCTCCCCAGGATGGAATGGACTGTCTCAGGTAGTACTGACCTCCCCACGAGCATGGAAATACAAAGGGCTTGTAGAAGAGGCTTCACGGCTCTCAGAATTCTAACGCTGTCAGTCAAATTTTGTAGTGAGGAGATACATGAAATACATGTCTTTTTTTTTTTTCTTCCTTGGAGGGGATTTTCACCCCTCCAAGATGGGTGAATTTTATAATACGTGAATGATATGCCAGTGATTTTTTTTAAGTGGCAAAAAGATTTCTTAAATTATTGCTGAGGGGAAGACACAGAAATGTTTACAGACAGTACTGACTCTCAACATATCATCTGAAAGCATTAAAGCCATATTCAGTAAATTAGCTATTCTGTTTCTCATATGGAGCTCAGAGAGACACGCATATGAATTTAGATAGTAAAACATTAGAAACAAACTAGATGGCCGGGTGCGGTGGCTCAAGCCTGTAATCCCAGCACTTTGGGAGGCCGAGATGGGCGGATCACGAGGTCAGGAGATCGAGACCATCCTGGCTAACACGGTGAAACCCCATCTCTACTAAGAAATACAAAAAAAAAAAAAAAAAAACTAGCCGGGCGAGGTGGCGGGCGCCTGTAGTCCCAGCTACTCGGGGGGCTGAGGCCGGAGAATAGCGTGAACCTGGGAGGCGGAGCTTGCAGTGAGCTGAGATCCGGCCACTGCACTCCAGCCTGGGCGACAGAGCGAGACTCCATCTCAAAAAAAAAAAAAAAAGAAACAAACTAGATATCCATCAGTAGGGAAATGGTAAATAAATTTAAATATAACCATACCATGGAATAGTATGAAGCAATTACAATGTAATTAAAAACTACAATAGCAATTAAAATGAGACAGTTTGATATTTACTGACATGGAAAGGAATCTAAAATATATTGCTGCAGGAAGGAAAAAGCAAATAACAGGCTGATATAGGGGCACAACATCGTTTGTAGAAAACAAATAACAATCAACATCAAAGAAAATCATGCTATATGTTTTCTAAGGATACATGTATAATAAAGACAACATCGAGAATTTAGTATGTGCCAGACACGCTTGTAAGAAACTGATATGTATTAACTTATTAGATTCTTAGAACAAACTAAATACTATCATTGTATCCTAATCGTGAAGCTGTTCACTAGGCAGGAAGAGGAAGAGGAAGCTAGGCAGAAAAATTAAGTTACTCCCTCAAGGCTATTAAGTGGTGGCATCAGAATTTGAATCCAGGCTTGTCTGAATTCAGAGGGCTATTTCTTCTCCCAGCATAGAACATGCATAAACATGGTAAGTGGATACTTCCAGGGTGAGGCGGAGGGGATCTCATGACTACAGATGAAAACCACTGGGATTTCAGGTTTTAATTTTTAACATCCGTAAGAAATAATACAGAAAGATCCTGCGTACCCTTTATCCAGTTTCTCCTAATGACAACATTATGCAAAATTATAGTATAATATCATAATCAGGATATTGACATTGATATAATCCACTGACCTTCTTCAGATTTCCCGTTTTACTTGTACTCATTTGGGTTTGTCTAGTTAGCTCTATGCACGCACTTTTGTCACGTGTAGGTTCATATATCCGTGGGCATGGTCACGATTCAGAAGGGTTTCATTACCACAGGATTCCTTATGGTGTCCTTTCTTACACCCACTTCCCCCTTGCCCTGTCCTTATCCTTATTCTCTAGCCACCACTCTTCTAATTTTGTCATTTCAAGGATATAAGTGGAGTCATATTGCATGTAGCTTTTTGGGGATTGCCTTTATTCACTCAGCATAATTCCTTTAAGAGTCATCCGAGTGGTTATGTGTACCAGTAATCTGCTCCTTTTCATTGCTGAGTAGTATTTCATGGTATGGATATACCACAGTTTGTTTAAGCATTTCCTCATTGAAGGGCACTAGATTGCTTCCGTTTGGGGCTACTATGAATAAGGCTGCTATAAGCATTCCTGTAAAGATTTTTGTGTGAATGCCCATTTCAATTTCTCTGGGAGATATGCCCAAGAATACAATTGCTGATTCTTGCAGGTTTAATTTTCTGTAAAAACCACCAAACTGTTTTCCACAGTGGCTGTACCATTTTACATTCCCATCTGAAACCTATGAATTTAGTAATATCTGCATCCTTGGTAGCGTTTGGTGTTGCCACTACTTTTTATTTTAACGATTCTGATAGGCATGTAGTGATATCGCATTGTTATTTTAATTCACATTTCTCATCTTTACCTGTGCTTCTTTTTCACGTGTATCTTCTTTGGTAAAATGTCTCTTCCTGTCTTTTGCTCATTTTCTGATTGAATTATTTGCTTATTTTTACTTTCGAGCTTGGAGCATTCTTTACGGATTACAGATACTGGTTCTTTACCCCATACTGGTTTTCAAATATTTTCTCCCAGTTTGGAGTCGGTCTTTGCATCCTCTTAATGGGGTCCTTCACAGAGAAGACACTTTTAATTTGGATGGATTTACCCTTAAGCTTTTAATAAAAAGAATGGATTCATGCCAGATTTATTTAAATATTAATTTAAAAATCAAATCTTTGTGTTTGTGTCTAGCAGATCATGGCTGTTTGGGAAAAGGTTGGAATTGAACCTCTCTTCATTTTCCTTCATGCAAGAAAACACTCTTGCCAGACATAACCTATGGACTTCTTGTCCTTAAAGCTTCAAGTTTGCTGTCTCCCCACCCTGAATGATGTTTGCTGTAGCCTGAGGTCCAGAGTACCATTGCTTCCTGGCTTTTGGTAGAGAAAAATGGATACCATTGCTCTTCTTATATCCACAGTGGTATTAGAAACCTACCACAGCCAGATCCTCATGCCATATGCTGGTTATTGTGCATACTTCTCCTTATTCCAATAACCATGGCCCCTGAAGTCCTCAACGTAACAAAAGTTAAGACAGGGATCATCTGGCCAGACAGAAGGGTTATCACAGCTATTTTATAAGATGCAAAATGGAGATTATTTCCTAGCATCTCCTCACCCAACACTAACTGCCAACATGACCACGGGGAATTGAGTGGAGGAACCATATGAGGAGAGCTTGAAATCTGCATTCATTGTCCTGGGTGGCCTCTAATCCCATGTAGTTCCTATCCCATATTTTTTGAATCTTATTATTTGCCTATGAACAGAGAAGAATGAGATTTGCTAGACATTTCAATGTCTCTTGCCAAACTAAAAAATTTCTAAATGTATAAGCCAGTAGAAAGGAAGCATAGTCTTTTCCTCTTTCCTAATGTTAGTCATTTTTTCAAATAGGTATGTTCTAAAAACTAGTAAATACAGGTACCCTGTAAAAAAAATCAAAGTCAAAATATTGCATTTAAAGTATTAGGTTGGTGTTGGCCAGGCACAGTGGCTCACGTCTGTAAACCTAGCACTTTGGGAGGCCAAGGCAGGTGGATCTCTTGAGCTCAGGAGTTTGAGACCAGTCTGGGCAATATGGTGAAACCCCGTCTCTACCTCTACCAAAAACACAAAAATTAGCGGGTGTAGTGGCGTATGCTTGTGGTCCCAGCTACTCGTAGCCTAAGGTGGGAAGATCGCTTGAGCCTGGGAAGTAGGGGCTGCAGTCAGCTGAGATCGTGCCACTGCACTCTAGCCTGGGTGACAGAGTGAGACTCTATCTTAAATAAATAAATAAATAAATAAATAAATAAATAAATAAATAAATAAGTTGGTGCAAACATAATTGCAGCTGGTGCAATTACATTTGCACCAGCATAATATGCTCCTCTCAATGCCCTTTCCGGGTCCAATATTCAAAAGACATCACTATTACCAGGTTCTCGTTCATCTTTTCGGAGATAGTCTACCTATACATAGCATATAAGCACTCATTTGTCTTTCTCTGTCTCTATCTTTCTAACTCCATAAATGGCAGAATACAATTCTTCCCCCTTATTTTTATTAAGGGTATATGTTCAAGATCATTCCATATCAGATCTGCCTCATTCTTTTTTAAGCATCTGCATATTATTAACTTATGTTTTACACACACTCCTGCCTTGAGACTTTGGCTCTTGCTGTTTCCTCTTCATGGAATGCAGCTTTCTCCATTCCCACCTCCTCCAGATCTTTGTTCCAATCTTACCTGATGAGAAAGGCCATCCTTAACCACTCTTGTAAAATAGCTGCCGTCTCCTACCACCTTCTTTCTACTTTTAATTCATTGTTTTCTGTAGCACTTTTTATCGCTTGACCTATTTGCTTATTTATCGTTTCTCTCCACCCATTAGAATGTAAATTCCATGAGGGTGATGGCTTAGTTTTGTTTATTGCTGTGTTTCCAAAGCCTAGAGCAGCATCTGACACGCAATAAACACTTAGTGACTGCTGATTGAAGAAGTTACGTGGAGGTATCAATGACATGTGGTCAGTAACATATTGCTTGATTCTTTTACCTATCAAAAACAGTGTTATAACTTTTTTTTTTTTTTTTTTTTACTTTTTTTGTTTGTTTGTTTTGAGATTGAGTCTCGCTCTATCACCCAGGCTGGAGTGCAGTGGCATGATCTCGGCTCACTGCAGCCTCCACCTCACGGGTTCAAGCAATTCTCCTGCTCCTCCTGCCTCAGTCTTCAAAGTAGCTGGGATTACAGGCGCCTGCCAGAACACCAGTCTAATTTTTGTATTTTTGGCAGAGACAGGGTTTCACCATGTTGGCCAAGCTGGTCTCAAACTCCTGACCTCAAGTGATCCACTTCCCTCAGCCTCCCAAAGTCCTGGGATTGCAGATGGGATTACAGGTGAAAGCCACCATGCCCGGCCTTTTTTTTTTTTTTTTTTTTTTAAGATGGAGTTTCACCCTTTTCACCCAGGCTTGAGTGCAGTGGCGCGATCTTGGCTCACTGCAACCTCCGCTTCCCGAGTTCAAGAAATTCTCCCCCAACCCAGGCTCCCGAATACCTGGGATTACAGGCATGCGCTACCACACCCAGCTATTTTTTGTATTTTTCGTAGGGACGGGGTTTTGCCATGTTGGCCAGGCTGGTCTTGAACTCCTGTCCTCAAGTGATCCACCCTCCTCAGCCTCCCAAAGTACTGGGATTACAGACAAGAGCCACAGTGCCCAGTCATAACAAATATTCTTACTGCAAAATATTTCTATTTACACATGAGAAAATAACTGTAGGTTAAATTCCTCATTGTAGAAACACTAAATGAAAGTGTATTTTGATAAATAGTGTTAATTTTTACTCAGAGAGTTTGTATCAGTACACTTCCAAAATTTAACATACTGTTTACCCATACCGTCCCTGATTATATTATCAAACTTTAAAATTTTTTCAATCTAATGTGTTTAACATATGACATTTTAAGTATAATTCATATTTTTCTAATTTTGAGTCAGATTGGGCACTTTTTTCACTTGCATTTGTGTCTGGGAACACTCTCTTCATGTCATTTACCTATTTTAAAATTCATTTTTATTAACAAAATAACACACATAATTAGTTCTAAAGATTTTTTTTTTTTTTTTTTTTTTGAGACAGAGTCTTGCTCTGTCACCCAGGCTGGAGTGCAGTGGTGTGATCTTGGTTCACTGCAAGCTCTGCCTCCTGGGTTCACACCATTCTCCTGCCTCAGCCTCCCGAGTAGCTGGAACTACAGGTGCCCGCCACCACACCCGGCTAATTTTTTTTTTGTATTTTTTAGTAGAGACGGGGTTTCACTGTGTTAGCCAGGATGGTCTTGATCTCCTGACCTCGTGATCCGCCTGTCTCAGCCTCCCAAAGTGCAGTTCTAAAGATTTTTAAATTATGTTACTAATCTTCTGACAAAAAGCAACCTCCCACATTCCCAAACTTCCCAAGTCCTGCTCCAGACACAATAAAAATTTTACAACTTCTTGCTATTTCCTCTGACATCTATACACTTAGTTAGGTTTATAGATAATATATTCGTATGACTGCATACATTTCTTAATTTAGAAATTAATTTTTTTACAGTAAATGAGAATTTAGCCCTAAAAAGGGAAAAGCAGCAGGAATAGCACTGTCAACACCACTTCCCTCCCCAACCTGTCCAATAAATTTACATCTCAAATATAGTTAAATGAACATTTGATGTTTACGATATAACTTGTTCGTTGATAGAACATGACTCAGTACATTTCAGTGCACTGTTGAGTCAAGGTGTATATTCTGACTATCTTTTCTTGGTTCTATAACTTTATGCTTTTCCTGGAGTTGAGAGTTGCCTCATTTTGAAATCTGTTTATTTTCCTATGGATAAATTACTTCACAGTCTCCACAGAACACTAGAAATCCTTTTAACACTTTTTCTCACAGACAAATACATTTGTTATTCTATCGGTTATTGGTTCCACTGATTTCCTAGGAACCCTTTGTTTCTATGTCTAATCTCTCCATCTTCCTTCTCTAATCTGGTTAGTTGCCCTCTAGGCCTACTTCCCAGGTGTCTTCTACGGGCTTCTCTTCAAAACGATTTCTGATTATTATCTTTGCCTCTTTTCTCTGCTTTAGAAAACTTATTGTTTCTATAGCAAAGACTTGGATCCAACCCAAATGTCCACTGATGACAGACTGGATTAAGAAAATGTGGCACATATACACCATGGAATACTATGCAGCCATAGAAAAGGAAGAGTTCATGGCCTTTGCAGGGACATGGATGAAGCTGGAAACCATCATTCTCAGCAAACTATCACAAGATCAGAAAACCAAACACCACATTTTCTCACTCATAAGTGGGAGCTGAACAGTGAGAACACATGGACACAGGGAGGGGAACATTACACATGGGGGCCTGTTGGGGGGTGGGGAACTAGGGGAGGGATAACATTAGGAGAAATATCTAATGTAGGTAATGGGTTGATAGGTGCAGCAAACCACCATGGCACGTGTATACCCATGTAACAAAACTGCACGTTCCACACATGTACCCCAGAACTTAAAGTATAATAATAAAATAAAATACCAAGTTAAAAAAAAAAGAAAACTTATTATTCCTGCCTTTTAGTTCACTCCTTCATTTTGGTGGAATACATTGTGCAACAGCTTTCTGAGAACTTGCAAATTTGCAAAAAGAAAATCTAGGCTCCCCTTTATACTTGATTGATAATTTGAATGAGGATAGAATTCTAATCTGGAAATTATTAGTAGTCAGAATTCTAAACTCACTATTGTAGTGTCTTCCAGTTTCTAACATTACTGTGGAAAAACCCAATGCCATACTGATTTCCAATGCTTTGTACATGATCTGCTGTTTCTCTCTTTTAAAGCACTGAAACATTTTCCCTTTCCTCCTTTCTTTTAAAATGTAATGATGATACATCCTGATTTGACTACTTTTTTCACTTTTTTTATTCTCAGCACTGGGTTAGAAAGGACATCTTTTGATACAAAAAATAATGTTTTTCAAACCTGGAATTTTTTCTTTGATAATTTTCTTTCCTCTGTAATCCCTCTTCTATTTTTTTTTTTTGAGGATTCTGAAAATACTGGACCTCTTGAATCGATGCTCAAATTAAACATATGTATCTATCTGTGTGTTTCTAGATCTTCGTCTTTTGGTTCTACTTCCTCTGAGATGTTCTTAATTTTATCTTCCAACTCTTATGCTTATTTAATTCTTTAAAATAATCGTTATTTTTATAATTATAAAAGGCCCTTCATACACTCTCAAAATTTCTTTATTTATGGTACCCTGTGTCATAGGTGTTTCATGAACTATAATATAATGTAATATTAGCTGTAATAATATATTAGCTATAATGATAGCTAATATTAATTGAGCAAGGGGGTATTTTAAGAATTTGACAGAATTAGCTCCTTTAATCCCCAGAACCACATAAATTGAAGGAAGGAAGTGGCTCCTCAAAAGAATAGAAAGGCATTTGATAACAGAAGAAGAGGAAATGAATGAGAGATAGCCAAAAATGACAAAGGCCCACCACAGGGGAATTCATAGTACCGTGAGCTACCAGGATCTGGGCACTATTGTTAGGCACAGGGACTGGAAATAGGGAGAAGGGAATAAGACATTATCCTGGTTGTGTTCACATTTTAAAAAATATAGTTGGCAGCTAATGTCATTTGCCACTTGTCAGCCCCTGATGAATTCCTCCTCCAGTGCCTTGAAGCAGCCAGAAGCTGTGCAGGAAAGGCAGGCTGGAGCAGGAGGAGGGAAGTGGCGGGGGGACCTGGGAGTTGCTCCTTCTTCATGAAAAGCTCTGATGGGAAAATTGTCAGCTGTACTCCCACTCCCTCCAAAAGTCAGTATGATGCTGCATCCATCTTAATCACCATCAGAGAGAGCAAGCATTTTAATATGCAGCATTATTCATGAAAACTTTGTTCTCCTTTCCCACTTCCTTCCAAAATAAGATGAATGTGAACTTGGAGTGAACTCCTCATTTGTCTCCTTCTTGCCTTTTTTTCCTGTTCAAACTCACTATCTTCTCACCATGGCCCATATCCTCTGAACATCCCCTGGGATACAGGTGAGAAGGAGCTTTCCAGCTGGGATGTGGGAGAGTAAGGATGGCGGTATCTTGGGTCCCTAGAGGGTAGGGCCTACTGGACCTACCACCAGCAATTGAGTGATGAAGGAGATGAGGTTCCTTGAGTGGTGAAACTTAAAGCTCACCCATTCAACTATTTTCTTATTTAACAACATCATTGGTCACTTACTGCGTATGTTTTTGAGAACACAAACAGTTAATCGGATATAATTTCCATCCCCAGAGGAACTGAATGCTGATTCACTCAACAAATATGTTTGAGCTAGGGACAAACCCCAAACTAGGTAATTAGAATGGTCCTTGTGATGTATCACCTTGTTATTGAACACTCATTCACGTGCAATATTGATCAGTTACTGGGCACTCATATGTTTCATACATTGTGCTAAACACTGGATTTATAGAGATACATTAACTAGCCCAAGCCCTTGCGCTGCTCAGCACCTGGAAGAGGAGAAAGGTAGGAAAAGAATTAGTCTATAGAGGACCTCATATATTATGACAGGTGCATGAGTAACAGCCTGTCTCTCGATTTCTCTATGTGATTCAGGAGAGTTGACTCCACTCTAGGCACGTAAACAAGGGCTGGTCAAGAAGACCACATCGTCTTCCTGGACACAATGACTGTTTCAGAGATGGACACAAGACACAGGCAGGATTTATGACACAACCCAGGAACTTTGCTGAAACTATATGGCAGTGGGCATTCTAGTAATGCCAGGGCTGCTTGGAATGTACAGTCATCCTGCCACCACATGGAGAGAGCTTGCCTGAGAATAAAACCAACACACAGTAAAACAGAGCCAAGAAAGGGAAACAGCAAGTTTGTATGACCTTATGTGCGTACCTGGAATCAGTCATACCTGAGGTAGCCATATCGGAGCAATCCCTGAACTATTCAAGTATGTGGGTCATTAACTTCTCTTGACCTCAGCTAGTTTGAGTTCTATCCCTAAGTAACATAAATCCCAAGACATCATCTATCCTAGCTCTGCAGGCTTTGCAGTCAGCAGGGTGACAGATATCAGGGCTTTCCAATTCTTACAAACATTTTTGTTGGTGGCGTTGTTTAGATGGAGTCTCGCTCTGTTGCCCAGGCTGGAGTGCAGTGGCAGGATCTCAGCTCACTGCCACCTCCGCCTCCCAGGTTCAAGTGATTCTCCCACCTCAGCCTCCCAGGTAGCTGGGATTACAGGTGCATGCCACCACAACTGGCTAATTTTTTTTTTATTTTTAGTAGAGACGGGGTTTCACCATGTTGGACAGGCTGGTCTCAAACTCCTGATGGATCAAGTGACCCACCCACCTCGGCCTCCCAAAATGCTGGGATTACAGGCACGAGCCACTGCACCTGGCCTTGCATAAATGTCATTGCTTTTATTTTTCATAGAGAAAGGATATTCCCAAGAGGAAATATTACTGAGCTATATCCTGAGTAGAATCTTCTTTTTCACATTCAGTAGGACCCAACAGGCATGGAGAATATATTTGTGCCAAGAGAACCACCTATGTGTTTGTACATTTTATTAGCATATTAAAGGTGATCAGGATCAAAACCCACAGGTATCATAAGTATCAGGTGTCTTAGCTTTGCTCTCTGCTCAGCACGGCCTAGCAGTCCAGGTAACAGAGGCATATTGGGACAATCCTCTTTGCTCTCCCCTCCCTCCAAGCTAATGAGTCATGAGGAACAAATATGATGTTTGAAATGTAAATGAATGATCGGCATCTGGAAACATGATAAAAAAGAATTGGGATTTACCAGCACCTGGGCAGCTCACCCCTGAGTACATGGCTGCTCTCAATACTCAGCTTGGTCCATAAAGGGATCAGCCCACAGCTCTCTCTCCTGTGAAGCCTGAGCAGCAGCACATGAATGCTGTCCCTAAGGCTGCTATCGTGGTCCATGACAGAATAAGAGGCTCATTCTCTGACCATCCAAGTCAATGTCCGGCTCTTGGGGCTCATCCATTTCTCCACCACTGGTATGCATTGTGCCCTCACTGTGTGGTGCAATGCTGTAACCCTTCCTGCAATTCTTCCTCCTGAGAGGATGGAAGCAGCATTAAAGGTTTTTTTCTCATTAACTTTCCTTTAGGGAATCTGTCTTTTTTGAGATACATACCCTATCATGGTCGGGCATGAAGGATCACGCCTGTAATGCCAACATTTTGGGAGGCCAAGGCGGGTGGATCACTTGAGCTCAGGAGTTCAAAACCAGCCTGGGCAACACATCTCTACAAGAAATTCGAAAATTAGCTGGGCATAGTGGTGTGCACCTGTAGTCTCAGCTACTCAGGAGGCTGAGGTGGGAGGATCGCCCAAGACGTCAAGGCTACAGTGAGCTAAGTTCGTGCCACTGCACTCCAGCCTGGGCAACGGAGTGAGACCCTGTCTCCAAAAAGATAAGAAATAAAATAGATACCCTATACTTTACAGAATAAGGGATGTTCTTTCAGCTCCACCCCTGGAAACAGAAATTTAGTTTTTAACCAATCTAAAAAGAAAAATCAATTTGTTTGCTCAAATCAATTTGTTTGCACAGTGCTGATTCAATTTTCTGCAACTTTACTTTTTCTTGGGCTCTCTGGAAAAAAACAACTCTGGTTATAGAGGTAAGAGCTGAAATGACTTCAGATACATTAGAGAGGTGAGTGGGCTGACATGGGATTCCCCCAGCTGGCTGTAAATGTGCTGAGAAGCATGTGGTCCTATAACTGTGTTGACATCATCTTCACACTTTCTGAAGATTCTGCCAGAGAATCAGTCAGGCTCCAGGAGTGACCAGACCTCCAAATTATTATGCCATCACTCTGTCTAAAACATCACCTGGACATATAATTGCTCGAAATATTTACTGCCCCTCCCTAAGGGAGGATTATACATTTGTGTTCATTGATACCACGTTTTAGCCATATGACTTACTTACGCCATTGGAATGTGAACCAAATGGTGTGGAACAATTATGAGCAGAATTTTTCAGAGTCATTGTGTGGTATTTCACTTTCTCTCTTTTTTCTAGGCAACACAATGATCAATGTCCAAGATGGACTTCTTCCATCAGCCTGGGTACCTGTTTTGATTGCTGTAACTTTTGAAATCAGAAAATGTGAGTTTTCCAACTTTGTTAATTTTTAAGATTTTTCCCACTATTTGAAACCCCTTGTATTTCACTATTTGAAACCCCATATACATTTTAGGATCAGCCTGTCAAATGCTGCAAAAATGGGAGCTAGGATTTTGATAGGTTTTGGGTTGAATCTTCAGATTTATTTGGGGAGTGTTGCCATTTTAGCAATATTAAGTCTTCTTATCTGTAAATACAGGATATTTTTCCCTTTACTTAGGTCTCCTTTAGTTGTTTTCAGTGATGTGTTGTAGTGTTTAGTGTATAAGTCTTATACTTCTTTTCTTAATTTCTTAAGTGTTTTTCTGTTTGTTTGTCTGTTTTTTTGCTATTGCTAATGGAATTGTTTTCTTAGTTTTCTTTTGGGATTGTCCATGGCAAATTTATAAAAATAGAATGGATTTTTCCTTATTGATTTTGTATACTGTTATTTTGCTGAAATAATTTATTAGCTCTAGCAGTTTTTTAAAAACTTAAGATTTTCTGTATACAAGATTATGTCATCTGGTAAGAGATGCCAGGATGCCAGTTTTGATGATTTCTTTCCAATTTGGATGCCTTTTATTTCTTTTTCTTGCCTCATTTCCCAGGCTAGAAACTCTAGAACAATGTTAAATGGAAATAATAACAGGGGACATCTTTGTCTTGATACTGGTCCTAGGAAGAAAGCATTCAGCCTTTCATCATTAAGCATAGTGTTAGCTGTGGGTTTTTCAAAGGATGTTCTTTATGATGTTGAGGAAGCTCCCTTACATCCCTAGTTTATTGAGTGTTTTTGTCATGAAAGAACGTTGGATTTCTCCAACTCTTTGTCTGCATCTATTGGAATAATCATGGGAGTTTTTGCCATAATTCTATTATACAGTATATAACATTAATTGCTTTTAATATATTATACCAACCTCATATTCCTGGGATAAACCCCACTTTGTCATGATGTATAATCATTTATATATTTTACTGAGTATAATTTTCTAGTATTTTATTGAAGATTTTTGCATCTATACTCACAAGGGATATTAGTTTATAGTTTTCTGCTTATTTTTGGTCATGTCTTTATCTGATTTGGGTATCAAGGTAACCCTGGCCTAATAGAATGAATTGGAAAGTATCCTCTTGGTACCTTTTTTCCCTTCTTTTTTAAAGAATCCTTTGTGAAGGTTTATTATTACTTCCTTTTGAAATGTTTAGTAGAATTCACCAGTGAAACCATCAGGGTCTGAGACTTGTTTTGTGTGAATTTTTTAAAGTATTCCTAATAAATCCCTCTTTGAGTCAGTGTCAGCAATTTGTGACTTCCTAGGAACTTGACCATTTTATCTAGGTTTTCTAATTTGTTGGCATACAATTGTTCATAATGTTCCCTTATAATTATTTTTATTTCTGTAAGATCAGTAGTAATGGTTTCACTTTCATTCTTAATTTTAGTTATTTAAGTCTTTGCTTTTTTTTTTTTTTTTTTTTTTTTTTTTTACAACTCTGCCTTAGCCCTCATTTCCTGCTTCCATAGAGCATCAAGGTCAGCCAGCAGTGAAAGCTTACGGGCCTTCTCAGTTCTTTTCTGAGCATATGCATATAACCAGGGCATGCACACAGTTTTGCATATGTGTGTGGCTCTAGATTCTCAGGAACAGGGCAGAGATTTTCAAAATCCTCCATGGACATCTCATTGTTCACCTTTTCCTTTTAAGTATTTTGGTCAGAGTTTTGTTTGTTCACATTTTTATCACTGCCTCAGGCAGTTGCTATGTTCAACAATTGCCGCTTATTGTTTTGGACAAATGCCTTCAGGGAAAAGACTGTCCACATGGAGAAAACTCTGAGTCAGGTCAAATAAATATAAGCCTTTTGAGTGCATGTTTCCAGGGAACTGTCAGACAGAGGAATAATGACAATATCTGAGAATCGTGCTTTTGGAGCACTCCAAACTCATTCTCACACCCCTTCTCACAACTGCCAGGTTTCTGGTCTTCACCATGATTGCAAGCTGTTGATTTTCAAGGCTACCAAAGAGCTGAAGAGGGAAATGAAAACTAGGCAAGTTAGAATGCCACGGATCTCTATTTCTAACAAAATTTAGTTGTCTTTCTTTAATAAACTCTCCTTGGATTTTTACAAGCATTTGTTAATGTACAGAGTTCTGAAAAAGTTAATTTTGACCTTTTTTACAATTTTAGAGTTTTCTTTGCTTATTACAAGAGCAGATTTTTGGGAGTCTTTACTACCATGTCCCTCTACTGGATGTTCCTTTAATGGATGTTAAATCTGAGTCTAAAAGTTTTAATTTTATCATCATTCTAAAGAATATTACTTCTATTAAATTGAAAGGTCTGCAGAGCAGCAATTCAATTTGTCTTGTTTACCGTCATATTCCTCTGCCTGGTGCAGTCACTCAGTACCTATTTGATGAATCAAGGAATGAATGAATGGGTGGATGGGTGGATGGATGGATGGATGGATGGAGGGATGGATGCATGGATACATGGATGAAGTCTCTCCATAGCCAACCAAGAATTAAGCTCAAAAAAAAATTAAAACTAATCAGGTATCTTACTCAGTTGAGGTCTTATTGTTGTGTCTTCTCTGTTCTAATATTCCCTAAATTGTCAGATGCACCATCAATTCAAAAATTAAGGAAGGGAATAACCTAAGTCAATTGTAAGTCACATTTCAATTTGAGAAACATTTTAAAAATGTGAAAACAATGTGTGCCTTTAATTTGAAAATGTGGCACTACTCTCAATTTTACATACAAGGAAACTGAGGCTCAGATCTATAGCAATCTTCCCAAGATCACAGATTCATCACACAACAAAGCTAGATATTAACCAAGGTCTGATTCAGAAATTCATGTCCTTAACCATAAATCTAGGGAGGAAGCAGTATAAGTTGGCAGCCAGACACACAAGGTTTGGAGTCACAAAAACTCTGGATTCAAATTCTGGACCCATACTTATGAGTTATTTCCCTAGACAGTGTATGAAATGCTCCTAGCCCTCTATCTGTTCATCTATATAATGGGGGTAATGATAGTACCTGCCTCCTGCGATTGTGGTACAGAGCAGATGAGATAATGTACATGAGGTATCTGTATATGAAAAATGCCAAATACATATCACATGCTAATAACATGTTAAAGTTGATAACATGTAGAGTTATTAACATACAGGGTATGGAAAATGAATGAGAACAGACTTGTCCCTGTCCCTACTCCAAACATTTTGTATCATAACAGTCCACTCATTAAAGGGATATTAAGATGCTGTTCTTTCAGAGAAAGAATTCCACTTTACAAACCTCACCTGGGAACCTTGAAGTCCAAGTTCTGATTTTGTTCTCTCTCATCAACTCTAGTAATCTTAAGTAAGTAAACCTCCCCTGCCCATATCTCAGTTTAGTCACCTGTGAAATGGGTGGGGTAGGTTGGATCAAATGATCATTTCTATAGGCTCTAATGTCAATAATCATTGGTAAGCTGTGAATAAAAAATGCTGTTTGGGAAGATTTGAGGGGATGAGAAATTGGAGAACAGTTGGCACAGTCATTGGAAAATAAATGTTCATAGGCTAAATTATTTCCTAGCAGATTCCTCGCCTGCTGGTAATGATTTCCAAGAGAGTGACCACCTCTGCTCTTCCATCCTAATCCCATTTATAAAATGACATCTGCTTAATTTGAGGCTTGACAGTCACTGTTCTGTCCCCTTCTTCCTGCGCCTCAGTCAAGGTGGCTGCCACTATTCTGATGGGCTGTCTTCCTTGTCAGTCACAGTAATGAGCTTGCATTGATGGTGCTGGTTGTTGCTGGGAGGAAGGCAATTGTCATGTTTGGAGTGCATGAGTGACTCAGGGACTGCATCCTGCATCCTATTAAATCCACATGGGCTCTGCAAGATTGGAGGAGGCAATATAGATGGGGCAATAGCGTCTGCTTTTCACCTGCCCAGAAGGGTGTGTGCACACAGGTGTATGTGTGTGTGTGTGCATTCATGCAAGCGTTGATGTGTGTATGTGCCTTTGTTTAGGTGTATATTTCTCACTGAATTCACTTGTATGTGTTTGCATCCTTGTGTGTATTTGTGTAACTGCTTACCTGTATGTTTGGATGTGATGTGAATATTTGTCACTGGGGATATCTCTGGGTCAATATGGTTTGATAAATTAAGAGCACAGGATTTAGAAGTAGACTGTCTTATATTACATCTTAACTCTGCCACTGACAACCTGTGTGGCCTGGGGAAGGTACTTAATCTCTCTATATCTCAATTCTTTCACCTATGAAAAGGGGAGAGTTATAATGCCTGTACCACCAAGATGTGAAGATTAAGTGATACTATATATGAAAAGAGTTGGCAATGCCGGGCGTGGTGGCTCACACCTGTAATCCCAGCACTTTGGGAGGCCAATGAGGGCAGATCACCTGATGTCAGGAATTTGAGATCAGCCTGGCCAACATGGTGAAACCCCCATCTTTACTGAAAATGCAAAAATTAACCAGGCGTGGTGGCACATGCCTGTAATCCCAGTTACTCGAGAGACTGAGGCAGGAGAATCGTTTTAACCCAGGAGGCGGAGGTTGCAGTGAGCCAAGGTCATGCCATTGCACTCCAGGCTGAGCAATAAGAGCGAAACGCTATCTCAAAAAACAAACAAACAAACAAAAAAAAGAGTTGGCACAGTGTCTGATACAAAGTAAAAGCCCAAGAAGTGCAGTCTAAAATTACTACCTCCCTATCACTTCTTGTTCCCTTTCTTTGTTTTATTTTTCTCCTTTGCACTTACCACCAGCTCACATATTTTAATTATTCCCCATGTTTGCCCCTCTCCTCACTCCAGACAGTATGTATACTCCATGAGTATACATTTTATTATCAGTTTTGTTAACTCCTGTAACCACTGTGCCTCCAACAGGGCCCTACATACAGTACATGCTTAATAAATAATTGTCAAATTAGTCTCTGATCATTTCTATATGTGTGGGTTTGTGAGTATTTATGTGTGTGTCTATAAATGTATGTGAGTGACTATATCTAATGTTTGCAAGTGGGTTTGTGTATGTATGTCTCTGTGTGTGTATGTGTGTGTGTGCACGCGCGTGCGTGTGTGTGTGTTTGAGGAAGGGGTTCAGTCAATATTTCCACAATAGGGAATGGCAGTAGAGTGAGTCCCAGGCAGCTTGCAATTTTCTGGCACCAGCAAGATACATCCACTAAAGTCCCAGTCTGTGGGTTGCAAAGACATCAGGAGACACATGAAATATGGACAGTCTGCTGAGCAGGTCAGGCAAAGCCCACTCTTCTCAGGGCAGTCCTTGTCCTTCCCAGCTCGTCTTACGTTTGCCTAATCAGTCTATCCATCAAAGCAGGCCTGCTCTCTGGAGACATGAGTTTGACCCCTAGGGTCACATGTCTCACTCCAGAAGTCCTCATGCCCTTCAAATATGTGGAGGGAGCTATGGTTGAGTGGATGAAGCTTGCTAGGTGACAGCAGGGAAATGGGGCATATCTCCACCTCCCTTGAGGACAACTTGTTGGTATGATCATGACATTTCTCTTATGACAATGAAGATGATGATGATGATAAGGATGATGACTGTGGCAGACACATAAGTAGAGGTGTGCCACTCAGATCATTCTTCAAGCAGGACTTGCTGCACAGCTATTGCGAATACGGTTGGTAGACAGCCCATAACTCTTCATTCAGGTGCAGAGAACAGCCTGGTCAGAGGTCATGCCCTTCCTGGGGTATCCAGTGATTGAATAGGGTGGGAAGAAATAAGCCAGGCCATTTTGACCTAATGCTGGCCAACCTGATGGGAGTTACTTGCTCCAGAGCTTATGGCCAAGTCGTCCAAGCTTTGTTGAACCTGCATCATGATTCACGTCTCTGTTCCTCCCCTTTCTTCCCCAAGTGATCATTACCAAACATTTTGCCTTCATCTCCTTCCTTGTCGAGGGGTTAATACCCAAACTCCCTCTCAGCATCTGCTTCCAGGGAACCCAACCTGTGACCCTATGAACCTATTATGAGCTCTTATTCTGTGTGGGCCTCTGTGCTAAGCACTTCGTGTACATTACATCATTTAATTCACACAACAGCCTCATGGGGTGGCACTATCATTGCTCCCATCTTATGGATGAGGGAGCCGAGGCTCAGAGGCAGTAATGATCAACCCAGAGTCACACAGTTAACAAGTGGAGATTCCCTCATTGAAGACAGGGAAGAGACATTTGGGCAAGAACACTAGTTTGTTTCTTGTTGTTGTTTGTAGATAGGGCATACTACCTCCCAGACTATACCCAAGTGTTTGCAACAAGGAGCTATGTTTTATGGTGAACCAGCTAATGCTGTATTACTCTTTCAATCTTTGAAACAGTTTGTATCAATTAGGATATGAAATTCCTCATATTGCAGGGCAAGGCATTTTGCTTGGAGTCAGGGAAGCAACTAACAAAGCAGTATTTTGCACATAAGAACACCATGAAGTGTAGAAAGGTGGTTTAGCCTAGTAGTTGGGATATGTATTCCCAGTGGGGGTGCTATGGCCTCCAGAGGGGCAAGAATTGGTTCTGAGGATGAAAACAACTTACTATTTTATGTTTAAAGCACAGATATGTATCCAATACATTAAATACTTATGAGATATACACGCTATATAAACAGTATATCTATATCATTAAAATTTCATATGAGAGGGTCAATTAATAAAAACTGTTTTAAAGGGCTTCTTAGAGGGATGATTAAAAAAAAAAGGTTAAGAAACACTGCTCTAGAGTCAGGCTGTTTGCAGGTCAATCTCTGCTTCCTTTACATCCTTGGCAATCTTGCAGCTATTCATTGTAAAGTTAAAATGAAGTAATCATATAGAGTTTTGCACATCAAAAGAGCTTCTTAAATATTAGTCATGGTTATCATCTTAGGAAATACTTAATGAATACTGAGAACTGAAATGAATACCTGACCAGAGCCTGTTTCAAGGGACGAAGGTCTGTGGTCTCAAATGTCTCAAATCTCAGCAATGCAGCCCACATCCCTGCCACTGAAATGGTGCTGCTTGGACATTATATCAGAGTAGGAGTTATGGTGGACCATGCCATGATCCCTTTTGCTTTAGGACAAGTTGCAATTAGACCTAAGACTTTGTTCCTGTACCATGTTTACTAGGAGGAAGCTATGTCATCTGGACTTATCTTAGACTGAATATAAGCCCCATGGGGAGAGAGACCTTGTCCGTCTCCATCAGCCTTATTTTCCCATGATCTAGCCCAGTACCCAGCACTTTGTTGACATTTGTTAAATGAATGGAAAAGGTTGGACTTTAATAACTCTGAGGTTTAATAATTCCTTTCTAGTGTAGCGTGCCTACCCACCTGGAGACTTCTGAAGTCTGATTGGGGGATGCAGAATCCCTGTAGTCCACAAAAGGAAGGTACTTCCATGATACTCCCCAGCCCTACCCCAGCACAAACTCTTTAGTAGTGGCTAAATATCAATCCGCAGGCAGGTATTTACGTAGGAGCTCCAGTAAGATCAGTGTTTGAGTTCTAAATGCCTGGAAGAGCTTTAGGAGGAACTGAAACACAGAACGGGTAAGCTTTACAAAGAAGAAGAAAGGCAGGCAAGACAAATGGGTGGCATGGGTGTTGCCTAGACAGGTGCTGTGACTCTGGGTGGCTTTGAGAAGTAAAGTTGGAATCCTGGTCTTGATTATCTGAAAGGGGATTTGGGTAGAGTGGAAAAGTGGGGGCACCTGAGGATCGAGTCACAGGTTTCCTGAATGCCATCCTGCCTCCCAGGCATGTGTCTAGATAGTAATTGATTCTACGCATCTCCCCACTGAGCTCACAGTTGGTTCTTCGCATACAGATACTGAATGAACTGATGCCAAAATAAGTATTCAGATATCAGGTGAGGGGAAGGTTCCTTATCTTGAAGGGACATCGCTAATCTTACTCTTTTTTCTTTATCCTTAACTTCCTTAGGAGTGTTTCAACCATGTGTGTTCACTTACCATTGAATCAAGGTAGAGCCAAGAGGTACTACTATACTGTAGTGGTGATTCTTAACCTTGGCTCCTATGGTGGAATCACTCAATGGCTCCACCCCACACCAAATGAACCACAGCCTCCCCAGGTGACTCCAATGTGCAGCCAGGATCAAGAATCATGAGGCATAGAGATGATCACGTTTGGAGGATCTCAGATTTCAGGCACATCAGTTTCAGTGGATACCAAGGATCCACTCCTAGACCTACTGCATCAGAATCTATGGGGGTGAGCAGGGACATCTGGATATTAGCAAGTCCCCCAGACACAGAGTAAATGTCTGCAGACTGAATAGTTGTTGAACAGGCAGTGTATCATGGTGGTTAGCTGGACTTCCTAGGTTCAACTCCCAACTCTGCTACATAGTAGCTTTGTCGTTTTGGATAAATTACCTAACACTGCCTCCATTTTCTCCTCTGTATTTTGGGAATTAATTAAACCTACCACGTAGGATTGTAAAGGTTAAATGGTGTTAATTCATTTAGTGGAGTTGACAGAATCAGCAAAGAAAACACTGGAACATACTTAGAGTAAGAAATGGTTTGTCGTTTGCTGGAATTCAAATTTATTTGGGTGCTCTCTGTTTTTATTTGCTAAATCTGGCAGCAACCCTGTCACTTAAAGCACTAAGAAAAGTGCCCAGCAAGTGCTCATAAGGGTTTGCTATTATTATTTCTATTGCTTGATTTTTATTGAGCCCACTCCATTCCCAGCCTTTCTTTCAGACTAGAGTCCTTCAGAACCTTACTAATTTGACTTCTAATATTTAATGCAAACCCATTCAAATAGAGGGTAGTTGAGAGCTTTTCAGCACTAACCAAACACTCCCTCAAAAATAATATAAATGTATGTTCAAAACGAGATCACAGTGGGAATACTTAAAATAGCTAACTGAACAAGATGTTTTTTATGACCCTTCACATGTTTGGAAAGCTCTTATTTCCATACAATTAGGATAATTATAAATTGCTTTGTGCTCAGAAGAAGGTCCACTCAGCAATGCCTGCGTAAGTCACTGCAGGTTAACAGGATCAGCTGAGGAAAACAAACCCGCCTTCATGGAACTTTCTTTAATTTCAAGATCGTGTCAGAAAATTAGCGTTTAAATCCCGGACCTACTGCTAATCAGCTGTGTGTCTTTGGGCCAAGGCATTTCTTGTTTTAGGACCTTTGTTTCCTAATTTTAAAGACCTGGTCCCCATATCATGTAATTTCCTTAAGGGCCACTGACTCTACGTCCCATTTCCCACTGAGGTTTGTGTCTGAGCAGAAAAGGTAACGAGCAGAGCACGTAAGGCAACGTGTGTTTGCAAACACAAGTTACACTGGTTGTTACCAAGCCAGGAGGAGTAAAAACAGACAAAACCCACGGTTATGGCACCCTGGGAAATACATTATGCCCCACTGATATCAACTTGGGTTGCACTTTGGAATCAGCTAGTGAACTCTATGTATTTTATTTTTTATTTTTATTTCAATCACTTTATAGGTACAAGTGGTTTTTGGTTGCATGTATGAACTGTATCGACCAATGAGTGGATAAAGAAAATGTGGTATATTTATACCACGGAATACTACTCACCCATAAAAAAAGGAACTTTATATTAGGTGCCCAGGCCAGGTCTCCAACCTCAGCGATACTAGTGATTCAATTAGTCTGCGGAGAAGTCAGAGAACTTAAGCAGCCTGGGTGTTGTTAACATGCACCTGGGGTTAAGAACCACTGACCCGGCTAGCCCCTGTGAGCTCAATGTTCGTGATTCTTTCACATTCTTCTCAAACTCACCCTACATCCCCCAGCATGAGGCTCACAGGATCACCTGTCACATTGCTCATGATTACTCTTTATCTGCATGCAGTTCTGCTCAGACAGAGTCTAGCCCCATCAATGGACACCGAGAAGCAGCAGCAGTTTAGTCTTGGCTGCATCCTCTGCTTCTCTTGCTTGAACAACGTGTTTTCAGCTCACCTTACTTCTGGGGTCCCAAGAAAGTAAATTTTCTGCAGCCTTCCCACACTTACAAACCTAACTTTCCAGGATATGTTCTGCTCAATCCACCAATTTAGCACATTTCATTGATTTGACTATTATAAAATGTTATGAACAGACAAAAGAATATAGATTCATTTAATAAACTAGCAAGCAACCACACTCCCATCTCCCAGACTGAACACGTTAATGTTTTGTTCAGAACTTCCTTTGTAGTATTCCTAATCTCGCAGCCCTAATGTTCTCCCAGGTGTTGACAACTACTCTGAAATTAGCAAGCATCCATCTTATCCACAATGTTATATCCTCTCTATATACGAAAATAAATGACACAGACTGCTAGTTTGTATGCTTTCAAAATATGCATGAATGGAATCACACCGAACATGTTACTCTGCAGCTTGCTTTTTAAAATTTGATATTTTAAGATTTATCTAAAGCAAGTATATTCATTTTAACAGTTGTCTAATGTTCCATTATATAAATATTTAACACTTTATCCATTCCAGTACATTTTCTTTCTACCAACATCACATTTCCAAAATTTCCAAACACACAGATTCACATATAAATAATGTTACTAAGGAGTCTCATCCTTACCAGGAAAAAATGTTTAATGATATACCCACATGTATGCATATTCATTTATACACTGTATACTTACTCCCTTTCATTCATATGCTACATATTAGTAAAGCTTAATTTCCTTCTTCATTTTGAAGTCAAACTAAACATTATTTATTAGTAGCTCTAATATTTTCTTTCCATATCCCAATGAGTTTTTTCCTTTTTTTTGCACATATCTTGCCTTGGAGGTCATTGCTCCAATCAAATGCATTTTATGCATCTATTAATTAGCGTATATTTTTCTACCCTCCAAGATAAGAAAATTCAACTCTGATCAATACAGCACACCCCATCATTTTTCCATCAGCTGCATACGTCTTTTAAAGGTCTTCTCTCAATCTAAAAACAAGCTCACACTACATTCTCCACTATCCTCTCTCCTCATTCCTACAAACCCCCTAACACAATCAAGCCTCTAAAACCTACATAATCTAATCAGGTTCTTAGTCCCCAATGGCCTTTCTTCTGATTGTTACAAGTCCTGTCCTCTCTTAATTAGCATGTTTTTTAATATAGTAGCGATATTGTGTATATCTGATTTCAGAACATGTAAGGTTAGTCCGTTGCACTCCCCGTGGGTAAGTAAGAGGCTACCTGTGCTACCAAAATTCCTTGAAATCCCCCTTTTCTCACCTCACTGCCTCAGAAGCACCTCTAGTTCTCCAAGGGTTGAAAAATTCTGGTTACAAAATCATCCCTACAGTTTCACCTACTCAGCCCTCTCCTCAGATGTGGCTATTAGAAATGCCTTTGCAGGTGACCTTGCTCAGTGTTAAGAGCTGGTTGATTGACCTAGCTGAATTAACGCTTGAGGCACAGTGGGAAATTGCCAATCTGTGAGGATTTTTAGAGGAGGCTTTTCAGAATTATAGCTGATTGCAGCTACTAATGGTATGGATTTGAATGGGAGCTAGGAGGCTACTGACCTGGAAGACTGTGGAATGCCCAGAAGTAAGTAAGGGTTTATTAGCAGACCCATGTTCTCAGCCCAAATTCAGGAGTTTGTGTGTGTGTGTGTGTGTGTGTGCGTGTGTGTGCACACGTGTACACTTCAGGAAACATCTTAATTCTCCCCACCCCATCCTACTTGCTGTTTAACCTTGTGTTAGGATTAGGAGTTAAGTTTTCATTACAAATGATGCAGAATTCAATAGAAGCTAGGTAATAAGTCAACAGACTTTGGGTTCAAAATCTTGGTTTCCCACTTAAGAACATTAAGAATTTGAGCAAATGGCTTAACTTCTCTGGATCCTGGCTTCCTGTTCTGAAAAATAGGGACAATGATAATATTTCCCTCTTTTCACTGTGATGATTAATTGGGATAATGTCTATAACGTGACTGATACAGGGTAATAGCTTAATAAACTGTACCCGTGGGTAGCATCTTCCCCTCTTCCATTTACAGTATCTAGTTTGCCTGAATTTAGACTCCAACATAATGGAGACCACAGAACAAACTCTGCAGGATGTCTGACATTCAATAAGTCCTCAACATATGGTAGTTGCAAAACGTATAATCCTTGAATGGTTGTTGGCAATTATTCTTGGACATTTTTATTTAGATGTTCACCCTAGTACTGTAGTAGATTTAATTACTGAGTTTAAGTTTTGCTGATTGAAACTCCTTGTACTGATTTGACAAATGATTTTTGAGGTTATTAAGATCTTTGAGGAAGGGCAGGAATTGTATACATATATTAACTCAGATTTTTTACAACCTAGTTTCCTTTCCTTTTCTTTTCTTTTCTTTTTTCTTTTTTTGAGATGGAATGTAACCCTGTTGCCCAGGCTGGAGTGTAGTGGCGAGATCTCAGCTCTCTGCAACCTCCACCTCCTGGGTTTAAGTAATTCTCCTGCCTCAGCCTCCCGAGTAGCTAGGATCACAGGCATGTGCCACAATGCCCAGCTAATTTTTGTATTTTTAGTAGAGATGGAGTTTCACCATGTTGGCCAGGTTGGTCTCGAACTGACCATAGTGATCGCCCACCTTGGCCTCCGAAAGTGCTCGGATAACAGGTATAAGCCACCGCACTTGGCCTCTTTATTTTATTTTATTTTATTTTATTTTCGTAGAGACAGGGTCTCACTATGTTCTTCTCCAGGCTGGTCTCAAACTCTGAGGCTCAAGTGATCCTCTTGCTTCAGCCTCCCAAAGGGCTGGGATTACAGCATGAGCCACTGTGCCCTGACTAAAACCTGGATTCTTGCTACTCACAGTGTGGTCTAGCTATGGGCAGCATTGATATTATCTGGGAGCTTGTAACAAACACAGAATCTCAGCATCCCTAGATCTACTGAATCCGAATCTGTGTTTCAACAAGATCCTTAAGTGATCTGTATGCACAGTAAGGTTTGAAATATATTTACTAAACATTGACACTGTAAGTGAAAACACATTTGCTTGCATTCTTTTAGATAGCTGTATCCTCTATTTTCACAGGCTGATTCTGTCTATGCCACAGGCACTACAAGAACATGAGTAGACCAAAGGCTAAATGTTCCATTAAAGCATTAACTGTTGAGTAATCTGCAAGATCTTTTTAAACGATATGAGCCACTTAAATAAGATGCTGGATATTTTGTCCACAGATCAGTAACGGATGGTAGTTTTGCCATCATTTTACACATGGCCCGTGAATGGTGCATAATTTTCTGGGTCCACAGTGATATAAAAGCACCGGTATTACACCATCTGATGATAATGACTGAGTAGGGGCTCTGTGTATTTCAATTCAAGGCAAACTAGAACGCTTCAGCAGAGCTATTATTTTCTATGAGATGAAGCTTTCCTTAGAGGAAACTTACTGAGCTATAGAATCATTCCATTCTTGTCCTCAATTTTTTTCAAAGGTTCAAATCCATAGGTCATCCATGAGGTTTCACAGATCTGGGAGTCATTTCTGATTTCCACCTCCACTTCCAACAATTACAACATGGTGCTCCGAATATGTTTGCAATCCATAAGATGTGAAAATGAGAAGTATACTCTCTGGGGCAAGGTACAGTGGCTCACGCCTATAATCCTAGCACTTTGGGAGGCCAAGGCAGGCGGATCATTTGAGGTCAAGAGTTCGAGACCAGTCTGGCCAACATAGTGAAATCCTGTCTCTACTAAAAAATACAAAAACATTAGCCAGGCGTGATGGCACGTACCTGTAATCCCAGCTACTCAGAAAGCTGAGGCAGGAGAATAGCTTGAACCCAGGAGGCAGAGGTTGCAGTGAGCCAAGATCGTACCACTGCACTCCAGCCTGGGGGACAGACTGAGACTGTGACTCAAAAAAAAAAAAAAATTGTATATTATCTAATAGGAGAGTTAAGAGGGATAAGGTATGTTAAATGTTTAGCATGATGCGTGGCACATATCACATGTCCAATAAATGTTAGATCATGCTACATACAACATGGATTCATCAATACCATCCTAACATTATAGGTCCTCCCTGCCAGAGGCAGTGCAATGCAGTGGTGAGGAGCACAAGCTTTACTGGACTTGAAGCCTGGTTCAGTCCCTTACTATGAATGTGACCTTTGGGGACATTTCTTAGCCCTTCCCAGGTTAAATCTCCATGAGATGATGCTAGGACCTTCCCCAGTTTGTTTTAAAAGTCTGGCAAATGCATACCTATAAAGCATTGAACACAATATAGGTATATGTACTGAATACCTGCCAGCTATTATTATTACTTTTACTTTTATTATCATCATCACCACCACCATCATTTTTGGAAGAGTGGTGGTGTCTCTAGGTCCTACGGTATTTGGACTCAGCTTCGCAGGCTCTCCTCAGTGGAAATGCAAGGTCTTGTATGTTACTATCCACTTTCTTCCTTTATTTTTTCCTCATCCCTAATTATTCATCTTCTCGTTCTTACTGCCTACACAAAGACTGAACCTCTAGCCTGGATGTTACCAGCAACATGCTCAAATAAATGTACTCTAACCAAGGAAATTACCCGAACACAGATCCTTTTATTATAACTGTCACTTGTATTATTCAAGAAGTGATTAACGTCCAGGGAAACCACCCGTTCAAAGAGCACACTTCTTTAGACATAGGGAATCAAGGCTCTTCCAGGGCTTGATCCAAGAATAAATGACATAGCAAATAATCTTGTAGAAACCTCTTATCATTGAATTTTCTATTTAATAAAAATATTCTCTGGTGTTCACTATAATTGGGCATTGTCTGTTTAATATTGTCTATATGGTATATTGTGTGTTGAATAAAAATACTGAATAGTGTTAATTATATTTGGGTGAAAAGAATAATCTTGCATATTCATTGAAAGACATAAACCACCCAAATCCTGCAAGTTGAGTGAACGCTGAATGCAAAAATATCTCTTGTTGCTTGTTCTAAATTTGCTTCTCTTTATTTTCTCAGGGCATCTCTTGTCTATGATTCAATGTCTTCGGCAAAGAGACAATTGCTTTTCCTTCCTTCTTGGAGCCTGTGAACATCAGAGACTAGCTCTCCTCCCTCCCCAGATTCTAATCTATTTTATGTTTTCAGTATGGACCTAGTGGGCACAGGTGTTTCAGAGAAGCCCAGGCTAGTTCCAAAAGGTGGAGTAAATCTGTCAGTTCATTGCTAAACCAATGACAATAAAGATGAAACATACATTTAAAGAGAAATTCTCAAGCTGGACAGATCATCAAAAACATCTGTGGCTCTAATCCATCTTGAATTAATTTTCGTATAAGGAGTAAGGAAAGGATCCAGTTTCAGCTTTCTACTTAAATGTTAGACCTAATACCATAAAAATCCTAGAGGAAAACCTAGGTAGTACCATTCAGGACATAGGCATGGGCAAAGACTTCATGTCTAAAACACCAAAAGCAACGGCAGCAAAAGCTAAAATTGACAAATGGGATCT